>NC_057810.1:569828820-569848508 GCF_018294505.1 Triticum aestivum
GTGTCTGATTATTTTACTATAAATATCATGGTGGAAATCTCCAAGGCATACTGTCTAATAAATACTCTAATAGTGATTTCTAGTATATTATTATGCAAGTGTATTCAAACTTCAGAGTATAATTTGAAGTTGGATTCAACAATTAGTTGTACTTGACACTTGGCACTAGTTGTACATTTGCCTACATACAATTTGATATTGGCTTGCTCTTCCGAAATGCACTTGGTTTTATTTAGTGTATTCTACAGCTCATGCCAACCTCTCGCAGCCCAACTCACCACCCACCAACTCGGATTAGTTTGTTCTTAGGTGGTACATCTTATTAGTATTTTGTGTTCTGCCAACAAGGATGCTACCAAAATGCGCTACATCCTCTTTCCACATCTTTTAATTAACGGTGGGCCAATGATGATATCTTTTGGGTGGTGAAGGTAAAGCCCTCATTGGTAGAAAAAATAATACAGCACATCTTGTGCTTGGAAGTAGAACTAGGAGAAATAAAACAATGTTGCATCAAGAGACAAAGCATAATGAGAATATACCCAGCCTCTACATGACTAGGATGCACACAACCAAACTCTAACTCACCCACACGATGATAATAATATCAGCGGCAACAACAAAGTCATACTAGACTGAAATTATGCTTATGCGAAGTGGGTGGAGGACCTATCCGTACACTATATGTTCCTCTACTAGTCTGGGGTAAAAAAATATCCTTGGCCACCTGCTCCAAATGCGTACATACCGTGGTGAAGAACCCTCTGGTTGTTGTAGAGTAGGCGACAAACATAGCCAATGAGTGATATATAACCCGCATTGGAGATAAGATTTTACTATTGAAAACTATGGCATTTTCAACATAGCCAGAGTGACACTCCCACCCTTATAAATGCACCAAACTTGTGGGTATACCATAAAGCCACTAACCGTACATATTGACAACACTGCAAGACGAAACCAAGTTGGATGCGACTTGGATGACTTACCATATAGAACACGAAGAAGTGCATTGAAAGAGGAGTTTAATAGTCTCGTCATGATAAAAAAACACTTCTTGCTTCTCTTCTCTGTTAATTGCGGTGAGCGAGATTGTCCTTTGTCAGAACCATGCCTTGACTAAGATACCAAATGAAAAACAAATGAATAATTAAGTGATGGATGACCAGTGTTTCAATTCAAAGCTAACACACCACTCGTTCTTTGATTCTGCTGGAGGCAATCTTCCTCCTAGGTGATATTTGTTCTCTACTTTTTCTAGTGTTGCCTCTCCCCTCCCTTCCAAGTACACTCGGTTTGATCATGTGGTCAGTTGTTTCTTCCATCCAACCTTAGTGCCGCATGGAGGTCTAGGGTTTGGGTGAATTTAGGTTGTCACGATGGCCACGGTATGGCGGCGAGTGCATTAGGGGTTGCTGGCGTTGGGTCCTCGGGATCTTCTTTGACTCTTGATGACACATTGAAGAATCTGGACCTGCACAACAACGAACTCAACAATGTATGTGTCATTGAGGAAGATCTGAACAACCTACGCAAGAGTGGGGATTGGTCAGCGGTTGTGCGGTCGGCGGTTGTGCACATGCATATGTTGCTCCCTTTTGGTGTGCAGTCCTTCATTAAGACAACAAAGGCCGCATGGAGCATGTCATGTAGATTCAAACACCTCATGGTTGGGATCTGCCCTGTGTGAAGGGATCTGCCAGAATCTTCGATGTGTTTATATAGCCCAGTGTTTTAACTCAGGAGTTTCTCATAAATCTAACAGATTTCAGTCTCCTTCTTACATGTATTCACGTCTTCTTATTATTCTTAGAGTTGTTTACCTTGACGATCACTTTTTGATTATCACATTCATTAGTATAGCTGGTATTGGTTTTTCAACCACCGGCAAGTTCATAAAAAGTTCTCGAAGCCACTCTGCTTCAACTATTGTTGTGTCTAATGCTGTGAGTTCTGCTTCCATGGTTGACCTCCTTAAGATGATATGCTTGCAGGACTTCTAGAAAATAGCACCACCACCAAGTGTAAACACATAACCACTTATGGCTTTAAACTCATAAGCATGTGATATCCAATTCGGATCACTACAACCCTCAAGTACCCTTGGATACTCGATATAGTGAATTCCATAACTCGCAATACCTTTTGGACAACACATTATCCTCTCAAGAGCATGTCAATGAACATCTCCTTGGTTTGAAACAAACCGGCTTAGTTTACTCACAACAAACAAGATGTCAGGCATCGTAGCGCTAGCAAATACATAAGCGAGCCAATGATTTGAGAATATCTCAATTGATTCTTTGTTTTCCCTTCATTCTTTCGAATCAACACACTCGGATCATAAGGTGTTGGGGAACTTTATAATTTGAATATCCAAAGCGACTCAGAACCTTCTCCATATAGTGAGACTGCAACAAAGTAATCCCACCATCATCACCTCTCAAAAGCTTCATGTTCAAGATAACATCAGCTACTCCAAGGTCTTTCATCTCAAAGTTATGATTTAGAAAATCTTTCACTTCCTCAATGACCTTGAGATTTGTTTCGAATGTAAGTATGTCGTCTACAAACACAATGTATCTCCCTCGCCCTCACCATCGCAGTAGCACACACATTTGTCAGCTTCATTTCCAACAAAGCCCGTAGATGTCAAAGTTCTTTCTAACTTCTCATGCCATTTTTTGGTGCTTGTTTCAAGCCATACAAAGATTTCAACAACTTACTCTGCATGACAATCTACTACAAAACCATCAGGTTGTTCCATGTAAATTTTCTCCTCCAACTCTCCATTTAGGAAAGTTGTCTTAACGTCCATTTGACGAATGAGAAGATTGTGTGAGGCAGACAATGAAAGTACTACTATAATGGTGGTAAATCTAGCCACGGGCGCATAAGTATCAAAGAAATCTTCATCCTTTTTTGGTATTACCCTTGGCTGCAAGTTGTGCCATGTACTTTTAATTTGTACAATCAGGCCTAAGCCTTTAAACACCCACTTACATCCTACATGTTTACACCCATAAGGACGATTACTAACCTCCCATGTCCCGCTAGCCATGACAGAATCTGTTTCACTATGTACACCACCTTTACAATAGTCACCGTCAGGAGATGCATAACCTTCTGAAATAGAAATGAGAGTATCATTCACGAGATACACAGTGAAATCTTCACCAAATGGCTTTGTTGTTCTTTGTCGCTTTGCCCCTTCTAGGAGCTTCATTGTCATCCTCCTTAGGAATCACAATGTGTTTCCGCTTCGAATGTTCCAATGGAACAAAAGGTTTGGGAGTTATCTCCGACCTCTGATAAGATGAGATAAGCATGTCTTTCATAGGAGAAATATCCTCAAAGGAAGTCGCATCATCGACTCTGTGATTGTACCAACATTCATGTCAGATACCTAAGATTTCATCACTAGAAATCTATAGTAAATGCTATGAAAAGCATATCCTAGAAAAACATAAACAACATTTTTTGGTCCAAGCTTACGCTTCTTAGGAATTGACATGTTGATTTTCGCCAAACAATCTGTAGTTCGTAAGTAAGCCTCAAATGTGGTAATATCTTTATTCCTTGTGGGAACTCTTTTTAGGGCATGACTTGCAATGATTAAAGCCTCCCCCACAATTCCTTGGAAAGTCCTGTTGTGTCCAACATCCGGATCCAACCATCAAAGGCCAGATTCTAAGTTTTCACCATGAAGAGCAAATCCGAGCATATTCGAGCAATGTCTTCAACAAAGCAATGACATAAAAACATCCTTACTGCAAGGTGTAACCAAAACTCAGATCAAACCTAGGGTTTTCACCTGGAGCTTAAGACCGAGTACTCAAGAAGCACCACCACATCTAAGTCAATCATGTTTTGTCGCCACCACTTTTCTACCGCTCGGTCGCTCTTGGGACTGCACTTACTCATTTGAAATTCTTTTTAGAATCAATGGATTTGTCACAAGCCATTGGATTCTAATCCATCGGTTGTGCCCGCTTCTTCCTCCTCCAACCACTCACCGCTTCTTCCTCCTTCAACACACAGCTCTCTCCGAACACTCTGGTGACCACCATCTCTCCTCCGACATTGACAAAATCGCGTCGTCCCCGCCTCCGGTGAGGTCCCGGCGAGGCAGCGGCCAGTCACGTCATTCCCGGCTCGAGCTCTGCCGGCTATCCAATAGGAGTGGCGGTGAAAACGAAAAGGCCCTACCCGCACCACTCAACCCTTCCTCGCCTCCGCCAGCGGGTTGTAGCCAGCCGCGTCGTCCCCGGTCTCGGCCTGCTTTCCTCTATGCTCAAATGGACTAACACTTTGCTAAGTGGAACTTTTGTTTGTTGGGATCATCAGTCTGGTCATGTGTTTTGTGGCTTTTTATATTAGTCTTTCTCATTTTGTTTGCGAGGCTGTCACACTACTTTCTATGTTAGTCTTGGTGGTACCAGGTTTTTGCCCCGTAATAGGTGATTCGATGTCGAGCACCTATAGCAGGTTTCCTAGTAGCTGCTCCAACTCGCTCTCTCTTTCTATAGTTCCCTTTGCTCGATGGTTCTTGGTAGTTAAACCGGTTGTACAACTATAACCGGATATTGTTACCTTTCCGTTGAGCGATTAATGAAACAGAAAGTTGTTGTGTAACTCGAGTTCCATGGTACCCTCAAAATAAAAAAATAAAAAAAACCAAAAAAATCTGAAATTTTGTGACACTGTTTATGATTAAAATTCTTACATGCATGCAAAAATTGGTATCCATACGACATCGGATGAGCTAAAAAAACAGTTCTGGTCAACAATGCACACATGTTCGAGCATCAATTTTGTTATTTCCTCTATGGGCTCTTAGAAAGTTATTTGGACATAAGATTTTGCAAGCACCTACAACATTTGATCATAATCAATCTCACAAAGTTTCAGAATTTTTTTACTGTTCAGAGAGGGTGCTTGTCTGCACTGTTGACCAGAACTGTTTTTTCTTTCAGTTGCTGAAATACCGCTCTCTTATTGGTTGTTGTACTCTGATTTATCAGGGCGATTCATGAAGCGAACCGCTACGGCCGGGAAGGCCAGGGCGCACCGCTCTCCACCGCCGCCGCCGGTGGCTCAGACGTCTACTACATGCTCCTGTTCGGCCTCGCGCAGGCAGTGCTGTCGCAGATACCGGACTTCCACAACATGGCGTGGCTCTCCGTCTTCGCCGCCGTCATGTCCTTCTTCTACTCCTTCGTCGGCTTCGGCCTCGGCGCCGCCAAAGTGATCGGTACGTGCGTGCGTCTCAGATAGCACGACGCACTCGATCGCACACATGATCGGCCATGTGACAATTCCTTTCTTCAGAAAATGGGGTGATCAAGGGGGGAATCGGAGGCATTCCCCTGGTATCCCCGGTGCAGAAGGTGTGGCGCGTCGCACAGTCCCTCGGGGACATCGCCTTCGCCTACCCTTACACCTTGGTGCTTCTGGAAATAGAGGTAGGCCGGTATGCATTTGCATATGCACAAAATGCCAGTGCGCTTGCATGCGCTCTAGTGTAAGGAAAGGGACCGAGCTGACACGGTATGATCAAGCAGGACACGCTGAGGTCGCCGCCGGCGGAGAGCAAGACGATGAAGAAGGCGTCGAGGGCAAGCATCGCGGTCACCACCTTCTTCTACCTCGGGTGCGGGTGCTTCGGCTACGCGGCGTTCGGCGACGGCACGCCGGGGAACCTCCTCACCGGCTTCGGCGAGCCCTACTGGCTCATCGACCTCGCTAACCTCTGCGTCGTCCTCCACCTCCTCGGCGGCTACCAGGCAAGCACCTACTGCTATCCTATGTATGTACCGCGTGCAACCGCGACCTAACGCCGCTCGCGAATTACGTATGTGTTCAGCTGTACAGCCAGCCGGCGTTCGCCGTCGTGGAGCGGCGGTTCGGCGTGGAGGCCTGGGTCGTCGAGGTGGAGCTGCCGCTGCTCGGCTGGCGGCGGCGCGTGAACGTGTTCAGGTTGTGCTTCCGCACGGCTTACGTGGCGGCGGTGACGGCGGTGGCTGTGTGGTACCCCTACTTCAACCAGGTGGTGGGGCTCATCGGCGCCTTCACCTTCTGGCCGCTGGACATCCACTTCCCCGTCCAGATGTACCTTGCGCAGAACAAGGTGGCGCCGTGGACGACGCGGTGGCTCGCCATTCAGGCCTTCAGCGCCACCTGCTTGCTCGTCGCCGCCTTCGCCTCGGTTGGCTCCGCCGTGGGGGTGTTCGGCCCCAACAGAACCTAGCTAGTATAGTAGCCTAGTAGGCTAGTACATATGCGGTTCGATCACTTAATTTTCTTCAGCTCGCAACTGCAGCAACCCTGATTTTTGTGTAGCTACGAATGTGTTAATTTGTATAAAAAAAACGTAAATCCTGCCTTATGAAAAGCATTATAAAAAAACACTTCGATCAACATGACAATACAAAGATCACAAAAGTAACAATCATTTTTGTAGGCCAGTTGGCGACAACTACAAATACACATCCGAAGGTGCATTGCCGTCATCACCCCAGCTCTAACAGACTCTAGAGCATCTCGTAGCAGATCCCTATCCCATTTCCCTTTTTTTAGGGAACCACTGTTGCTCATCTAGTAGATCCCCTGTCCTAAAACTTGGTTGATTTATAAGTGTTGTCTCTCGTGCAAACTAGGGATCAAGTTTCTCCACATATTTTGTAATGGTGCTAAAAAAACTGATGCACGTGCAATCGGCTCCAAAAATAGCAAAGGTAATATATTTAATTAGCCGCAAAATAATCCCTCACTAAACCATCATGACACATGGCAGTCTCGAAAAACCATCCTTAAACCTAATTGAGAACCATGTCATGGCCTCTTAAAATCCTCCTCCATATCAACCATGTCACCCACCAACTCAAATTCATCGTCTTTGTACTTATCCGACGACGAATTGACGAACATCGTCTCCCACAACCTCTTCATCTAAACATAATGAAATTTAATAGTCATTTTGAGACTTTTCGTTGTAAAATGGGTTTTTTTGGGAAAAAAAACCACGGAAGCAAATATCTTCTGTGCAGAGGCGGTCGGAGCGCCAGCGGCAGAGCTTTGGCTTGCGCTCCAAGGCGGCGGCAGAGACCGCCTATGCTGCCAAGGTGGCCGCACAAGGCACAAGCGATGCACGAGCGAGGATGCGTTGAATGCAATCTGGAAGTAGCGCAACAACGTCGATGACGCCAATGACATACTACTTCTCTGGTTCTGGCTGCGCCGGCCAGCTCTGGCATACGCTGCAGCTTGCTATATTATTTGTGAGGTCGGCTAGTCTAATTACGGAGAAAACTGACCTCAGCGGCGACCAGGCGAAGCTTAGTGACGACGGGCTCGTCGGCGGCGGCGGAAAAGGTGATTCTAGCCACCTCGACTGATGAGAAGGGGTGGGGAGAGGTCGACAGAGTTACAGGATGGCGGTGTCAGTCGATTCTAACAACAGGAAGTCGACAGAGGCAACTTTGGCGGTGGTGCCGAGGGCCGGGTCGGTGCTGAGGTGGGTAAAGTGGTTGGGTAAATATGATGAGCGTCGCATGTCCAGACTAGAGCATCTCCAGCAGATAACGATAAGTTATATTTTAGGAGAAATTGTCTGCTTTAGGAGGATTAACACCTAGCTACTAGATCCCACAAACTTTATTTTCCCTAAAGTTTCAACTTTTGTACACCTAAGACTCTTGCCTACTTTTGTCCCAAAGGGAGGACGCCTTGGTGGCAGCTGGTCACCCGTACGTCCTTCAGAAAAGCGTGTGATTCGTCGGTGCCAATCGTGCAACCGCCGGTGCCCTGACCGACACAATTGCATCCGCCATACTAGTACTGTAAGTGCATCTAGTGCCACCTCTAGTTGGTTTTTTCTATCAAAAAAGGCTTTCGCCCCGCTTTATATTATAAAGCAAATATCGAAGCCAACATCCAACAAGGTTCAAGCACACAAACACACACACACACACACACAAGGTCCAGACAGAAAAATAGTCGAAGGGTTAATGCTGAGGGCACAGCTCAACAAGCCCTGAAAACACACAAAAGGCACACGCGCCGGGACCCCTAGTTAGTTTTGGAGTATTGACGACAAACATGGTTGAAGGACTAATGTATTTGTGAGAATTGCGGAATAACACATGTAGTGTCCGTCATTGATTTGGTTTACCTACCAGAGATGACCCCTAAAAATGTGAGAAGACATTGAAGACAATGGTGGTTCGTGAAGACATTCACGACAAAGATTATGATGCGTGAAGCTATTCACTTGAAAACTATATAGTGCGAAGACATAGTTGTTTCGTAGTTTCCTTTTCTTCTTATTGAGTCATAGGAACCACCATACTGTTAAGTGGGGTCCAAGTGAACAAAGTCAGAGTGACTGAAGTGATGCTCAACCAAATCCTATGTGTTCGAGCGAAGACAATGAGAGCAAATCTTATTCAGAGCTGGATGAGTCAGCTTTGCTTGTAGCTCAAGCCAAGCTGCCGCGTGTGTTTGAAATCTGGCCGTTGGACACGTGTCAGTTCCTTAGTGACCTAGGGTCATTTTGGACAAATCAGGTCGGGTTGCCTCCTAGCTATAAATAGCCCACCCCCTACACCATAAATTGGTGGCTGCTTAGAGTTAGTGCATAGTTTTTGTCGTTTGAGAGCAACCCACCTCCGAAGCATTTGAGAGAGAAATCCTTACTAGGAAAAAGCCCAAAACACCCAGAGCCAAAGAGTGTTAGGCATCACTGAAATCTTTCTGTCCTCGTGATCTGAAGACTTATTACACTTGAGGACTGTGAATCCTCCAGCTGGTTAGGCGTCATATTCTGAGCATCCAAGAGTCATTGTGGATTGCCGATGAACGAAGTCTGTGAAGGTTTGGAAGTCTACCTTGAAGACTTACCAGAGTGATTGGGCAAGGACTGGGTGTCCTTAGCTCAAGGGGAATAAGGTGAAGACACAGTGTTCTGAGTTAAATCTCAACCTCCCTAACCAGACGTACAGTTGTCACAGCAACTGGAACTAGTCTACCAAATCCTTGTCTTTGTCAAGCTACTGGTTCTATCCTTTACTCTCCTTACTTTACAGTTGTCTTCGTGAAGTCATTGCTTACACTACAAAAAAATACACTTCCGTGATGATACATGTTTGTCACAGTAGGTCACGTTTTCTGTCATGCATGTACATCTATGACGATTTTATGACAGAATCAAGATAGTCATACATGTGTTGTCATAGAAGTGTTCCATGACATTACCAAAATTATCATCACGGAAGTGTCCACTTCCATGACGATAAATCGTGCGTCACAGAAGTGCTTTCATCAAGGGTGACCGACACGTGGCATCCACTGTAACGGAACGCCGTTAAGCTATCGGGTCCGGTTTTGGATCCGATAACCCGTTAACAGCCCCGACCAATGGGGATTTTCCACGTGTAAAATCATCATTGGCTGAAGGAAACACATGTCGGCTCACCATTGGGACAAATGTCATCCACTCATTGGACAGAAGGCGCCTATGATACGTCGACACGTGGCATGGCCCAATAGAGGCCCATTCCTGTGAAAAGGCCGACTCGTTTGACTTGGTCAAAAGGTAGCGAGCCGGCCCATGGAAAGCTTGTTAAAGGCATGTTTGCATATAGCCCATTTACAACCCGCTAACCCAGGGCCCATTGCGACCTATCCAAATTAGGCCCAGTAGCATCATCTGGGCCGTCCAATATGATTCCAACCCGTTTTAACTTTTGGCCCATGTATGGCCCATGACGTCTTTCGGCCCATATGAGTCCCTTTGTAACTCTTGGCCCATTAATGGCCCGTGGTGAAACTAGCCCGTAATGAACAGTGTATCACTTTATACCCATTAACGGCCCATGGTGAAATTGGCCCGTAATGAACAGTGTATCACCTTATACCCGTTAACGGTCTGTTATTCTGTTGGGCCGTTTCCAGCCCATGTTATCTTTCGACCTTCTCAGGGCCCATTTATTCTTGGGCTCATTTCCAGCATTTGTTTACTTACGGTCCATTATTTTCATTTTCTGCTTGTGGGCCAAATTCAGCCCGAGGTTATAGTCGGCCCGTTTGTGGCTCGTTAATGCGTTGGCCCGCACTAGTAGAAAAGGGGGCATCAGTCCCGGTTCGTAAGGGCCTTTAGTCCCGATTCATGAACTGGGACTAAAGGGTCGTGACTAATGCCTCCCCCCTTTAGTCCCGGTTCTAATACAAACCGGGACAGATGTGCCTCCATGTGGCCGGTGCGCCGAGCCCAGGCAGGAGGGCCTTTGGTCCCGGTTGGTGGCACCAACCGGGACCAAAAGGCATCCACGCGTCAGCATTTCAGTGGCCGTGGTTTTTGTTTTTTTTGAAAGGGGGGGGGGTTTGGGGGTTTTGGGGGGTTAATTTAGGTGTTTCATATATTGTGTTAGCTAGCTAATTAATAGAGAGAAGTGTCCTCTCTTATGTCCGTGCTTGGTCGACGCTAGGTACTGTACATAGAGAGGCCCTCGACACGCTAGCTAGTAAGAAAATGAAGGGAACCATTAAGTACAGAAATTCGTCATGCATACCGAGAGAAGTGATCGATCGACCTTTCCTTCTCCAAGAGATTGGTCGAACAACAAGTTTTCGTATTATCTATCCGACGCTACTGGCTACATACATATACAATATGTAAAATCTCTTACAATCCCCTAGCAATTGAAATCAATTTCCACATGATATTCTCTGGCTTTATTGATGACGTGGTCAAGAAAGAATCCCGCCAATTCCTCTTGAGTTGCTTTCATGGGATCTTGTTCTAGGAGTTCATCCCGCATCTGCCACGTCTAATTTGAAGAAGGGGGTTAATACATATATGAATGAAACTCAACAGAAATGATGGTGTAATAAAATGAAATTGTGAATATTATTGCTTACGCACTTCATATTGTCTTTTAGAGTAGCCCCGCTTATTTTTCAAAGTCGCGCTGTAGATGAACTCGCACACGTAGTATCCACAGAAATCATTCCCTTGTTCCTGCCACAAGCACTTTACGAGAAATAGAGGTCAATCAAACTAATAATGAAGCATTATAAATGACATTGATGAAAGTACAGCTATAGAATCAACGGGAGATGCGTGCAACTAGCTAGCTAGTAGTACTTACTTTCGGGTATGTATATCGCAGCTCCTTCGGCAGTCCCGGAACTTCTGCGGTGAACTGTTTCCAAACCCTGCAAGACAAAGAAAATAAATATTATTACTTGAGATATCAGGAAATGAACAAAAAGTTGCCGATATGGTGCGATAAATGATCGATTGAACTTACTTGTTGAGTATTTTAGTCATGTCCGCATAGGTTTGGGGATCTTTTCTTCTCGAGTCTAAGACGTTTACTACTCCCCGCTCAAGCTTAATCTCCAGAAGAACATAGTGGAATCTGCGCACGCATGCATAACTCATCAATTACATTACTATAACCTCGCTCGAGTAATAAGGGAAACCGAATATGCACACGACTGTAACACTCACTGGGAGTTGTAAGGAAAGAGTATTAAATCTTTGTTTTGATTTTTGATCAACGATTGTAGCAAGTTCTCCTCGGCCTCTGCGGGGTGCTTTTTAACCAGAAATTCATCTATGATATTTGTGTTAATGAACCCAATATCATACATTTCTTGTTTTTTGCACTCGATGATCTTCAATCTGCTTAATATAGTGAGGATAATTAATAATAAATACATGCAATGGAAGAGCCGAGCTATATATAGAGACTTAATGACAGAAATAGTACTTACAGACAGTAGCAAAAGACCATTAGTTTATCGAGGGCCTTTTGATTGAAGAACGCGAAGAACTCATCAAATGGAACAGTCAACAGATCAGTTGCAACGAGGTCGTGCTCCTCTTTAATATTCAGATACAAAGCATTCGACCCCCCCAGACTCTGTGCAGGTTTTCATGTACCAATTATGGAATCTTCGCATCATAGTTGTTAGAGATTTTTCATCTTTGATGAGAGGCTTCCCGTACTCGTATTTTTGTTCGTCCACCTCCAAGAAATCAGGAAGTTGATCGTCAGGCAGGTAATCTCCAAGATTGCCATAACCGGCCACCGTCGCCGGAGCATTAGACACATTGAGCGGGGGCACGATTGCAGTGCTTGTTCGTCGAGTTGGGCAATTTTTTTCCCAGCTGCTCGTTCTTTTAACCTTTTATCACTGATAGTACTTCCTGACCGCTGGGCTTCAAGATATGTCTGTTCAGTAATGCGCTCATAGTTGGTTCTTGGCAGAGACTTTGGTGGTTTCCTCAGGGCATCGATAGTGCGCTTTGCTTTCACCGGATCTACCTTCTCCTCCGGAGGTGGATGTCTCTTTGATTTCACCCCTTCAAAGAAGTCCTTCATGTGGGCCCGCACGATCATCGCGTTTTCCTCCTTGGCCCTCTTGTACGGTAACTTCTCTAGAGGCTTGAGAGGTGGACCGTATCTGTATTGCCTCCCGCCTCTGCTAGCTGTACTGCTAGACGCCGGAGCAGACAGAGCGGCTGTGGCGCCTGTCTTCTTTCGTGCTTGCTTACGAGGCAGAGGAGAAGGACTACGACGCGCCGGAGCAGCCGGGGCGGCGGCGGGTCTCTTCCGCCCTTCCTGGCGAGGCGAAGAAGGAGGAAGGTGTTGGCTGCTCGGGCGCGCTGGCACAAGCGGAGAAGGAGGCGGAGTGCCATCACGCGCCGGAGAAGGAGGAGGCTACTGGTTGCTCGGGCATGCCAGCGCAGGCGGAGAAGGAGGCGGAGTGCCGCCACGCGCCGGAGAAGGAGGCCCAGTGCCCTGATCGACACTCACCGGAGGAGGAGGCGGTGGAGGAGGTGGAGTGCCCTGACTCGCCGAAGGAGGAGGAGGAGGCGGAGGAGTCCAGTTCGGAAGGATGATGAGCTCCTTCCGCCATAGGCATGGAGTCTTCAGAGCAGAACCCAGCCTAGTCTCCCCTTCACCGGTAGGGTAGTCAAGCTGGAGGTCCTCAAATCCCTCCGTTATTTCATCCACCATCACCCTGACTTATCCTTCTGGAATCGGCCGGCAGTGATAAGTTGCTCCTTGTTTAGTAGGATAAACAGAGCCAACAGCCGCCTTGACCTTCAAATTCATCCATCGCGTCATAATGTGGCAATTTTGAGCCCCCGTGATAGCATCCACGGGATAGCTGGCAGGAGCCATCAAGACATGCTCCGGCTGAAGCAGCTCGGTGGAAGCCACGCTGCTTCTCCGCTGAGATGGCAGGGTAGCTTCGGGGGAAGCTTCGGCAGGTCGTTTGTTGCGATCTGCTTCTCGTTCCTCTAGCCCCATTACCCTTTCGTGCAGCGCCTGCAGTTGGCTCTGCTCCAGTTTCTTCCTCCTCTCGTGGGTTTTGTAACCCCCTGCGTCCGGAAAACCAACCTTCCACAGAATGGAGCCTGGCGTCCCTCGTGTCCGTCCAAGGTGCTCAGGATTCCCGAGGGCCATTGTGAGCTCGTCCTTCTCCCTGTCTGGAACGAACGTCCCTTGCTGTACTGCATGGATATACTTCTGAAGCCTTGTGACTGGTGTTTTCAGTTGCTCGTCCGTCCAATGGCACTTCCCTGATACAGGGTCCAAGGTTCCGCTAGCCCCGAAGAACCAAGTCCGGCAACGGTCTGGCCATGTCATTGTCTCCGGTTCGATCCCTTTATCAAGCAGATCATTCTCAGCCTTGGACCACTTAGGCCGGGCTCGCAGGTAGCCACCTGACCCCGTGCGATGGTGAAACTTCTTCTTCACAGCATTTAGCTTGTTTGTCACTGACATCTTCTTACTCTTTTCCGATGTCGTGTAGGCCACCAATGCGGGCCAGTGATCTCTGATCTTCTCATATTTGCCGATGAATTTTGGTGTCTCTTCTTTGTCGACAAACTTTTTCAGCTCTTTCCTCCACCTCCTGAATAGGTCTGCCATCTTCTTAAGAGCACAAGACTTGATTAATTGCTCTTTAACTGGCTTCTCCGGATCCTCCTCTGGCGGTAGGGTGAAATTTGCCTTCAGCTCAGTCCAAAGATCATCTTTCTGCATATCATTGACACAAGACACCTGAGGGTCTTCCTCCTTAGGCTTATACCATTGGTGGATGCTGATCGGGATCTTGTCCCTAACAAGAACCCCGCACTGAGCAACAAATGCGTTCTTTGTCCGGATGGGTTCAATCGGTTTGCCGTCGCACGCGATTGTTGTGATCTCAAACCTTTCATCCGAGCTCAAATTTTTCTTCGGGCCTCATCTCCTTACCAAAGTTGTGCTCGATCCGGAGGGCTAGAAAAAGGAAGAAAGTTAATTAATATGTGTACATATACCAAAACAATGAATGCATCAATTAACTAGTCAGCACGGGCTTAACTAATATATATATATACCTGGCCGGACTCGGTTCGGTCACCGGAGCAGTCAGCACGGTCTCCTTCTTGTACCTCCATTGGGTCATCACCGGAGCCATCATGAACATAGCCCTCTTCTTGTACCGGCATTAATGGGCCAGAGCCATCATGAACATAGCCCTCTTCTTCACCCAGTCCTTCCTGACCAACGACATCGTTGAAAAATGACGCAATGACATCAGTTCCTTTTGCGATTATCTCCCCCAACATCGCTTCTGTTGCTTTGTCTCGGTAGTGCTCCATAGTTTCTGCAAATATTTACAACATGTCAATTATTATTCAAACATGGTACAGATGGATATATATTAGTGGCAAACGTAGAACTAGCTAGCTAATCACAATAAGGAATCATGTTAGTGGCCTCGACGCTGCTTCTCTAGGTTTTGGGGTGGCCTAGACAACTCTTCAAGGGTTTGGGGTGGCCTCGACACAACGCTTCAAGGGTTTGGGGTGGCCTCGACGACAACGCTCTTTTAACTTGGTAAATTTGGGTGGCCTCAAGAGAGTTTGTCGGGTAGGGGCGCAGTAGGAGGGGGTAGGAGACCAACATCATTTTTTCTCTAGGGTTTGGGTGTCCTCGAGAGTTTTGGTCGAGTGAGAGGGCCGAGGGGGGGTATATCGACGACGACAGAGGAGAAGATCGAAGAAAAAAAAAGAAAAAAGAGGAGAAGAAGAAAGGAATAGAGGAGAAGAAGAAAAAATAGAAAATATTCTATTTTTATTTCTTCCCCTCTATTCCTTTCTTCTTCTCCTCTTCTTTTTCTTCTTTTTTCCTCTTCTTATTTATTTCTCCTCTTCTTCCTCTCCTCTTCTTCTCCTTTCCTCCTCTTCTTATTTCCCTTTTCCCTCTCCTTCTTTTTCTTCTTCTTCTTCCTTCTTCCTTCTTCTTCTTTTCTTCCTTTTCCTTATTTTACTTTTTCCTCTACACTAACCTAAAATGCACTAACCTAAAATCGATATCTACTAACAACCTAAATAAAAAATTAATACATATATTAAAAAACATATATAAACAAAAAAAATCTATGAACATTATATTCATACATAGATAGCCACATCCATTCATCATATAGCTACCACATACATATATACATTATATATACGAAAAAATGCACATATATACACATACAAACACATATATACACACAAAAAATACACATACAAACACTTATATGTATACACATATATACACAAAAAAATGCACATATATACACATACAAACACATATATGTATACACATATATACACAAAAAATACACATATATACACAAAAAAATGCATATATACACATATGCACAAAAAAATGAAGGGCAGGGGCGGCGGCGCGGCGGCAGCGTAGGACAGGGCGGCGCGCGGCGGCCGCGTAGGGCAGGGGCGGCGGCGCGGCGGCCACGCAGGGGCGCGGGACGGGAGGGGCGCGGGAGCATGTGCTCACAGGGGGCGGCGGCGACGGCGAAGGCGAGTAGCCTGACGGCGTCGGTGGCGGCGGCGACGGCAAGGTGGAGCAGGGGCGTCGGGCGGCGACGACGACGACGAGGAGGAGCAAGGGAGAAGTGGGGGATTTGGTCGAAAACTGCTATGTGATGTATATATATCAAGAGCATTGGTCCCGGTTCGTGGCACGAACCGGGACCAATGCCCCCTTTAGTCCCGGTTGGTGCCACCAACCGGGACCAAATGCCTCTTTTCAGCAGCCCAAAGGGCGGAAAGCGGCGGCCTTTGGTCCTGGTTGGTGCCATGAACCGGGACTAAAGGGTGGGCATTGGTCTCGGTTCGTAGCACCAATCGGGACCAATGCACCCCTTTAGTCCCGGTTGGTGCCGCCAACTTAAACAAAGGCCCGTGCGCTGCCCGCGTCGCGGCCAAAATTTAGTCCCACCTTGCTAGTTAAGAGGGGCTCGAAGTGGTTTATAAGCCCTGCTGCGGCTACCCTCTCGAGCTCCTCTCAAATGCAGGCTTACGGGTCTAATCTCACACTATGCTTCTGTGGGCCTGTTGGGCCTACTGTGGGCTTGAATCCTGGCCCAGGTTGGGTTTCTAGTCGTATTCAGGCCGTGGTGGCCCAATAGATGGCAATTTTTTTATTTTTTCCCCAGTTTTTTTGTTTTGTTTTTTGCATTATTTATTTTCTTTTGTTTTTTTGCTTTATTTTTTAATTCTTTTTTGCTTTTAGGTCAGAAAAATTATAAACTTTCTGTTACTGCCAATAGTTTTAGAAAAATTATTTTGTTTTTTTTGTTTTCATTGTTGCTTTATTTATCTTATTTTGTTTCTACTTACAACAAAATACTTATTGTTGCTATTTTTATTTATTTTATTAAAGTTTATGTTTAACTATTTTTCTTTTAAGTCACAAAAATTATAAACTTTCTGTTAGTGCCATTAGTTTTCAAATTTGAATAGTTAAAATTTGAATTCTTTGAAATTTGTGTGAATCACAAGTTTGTGATTAACTTTACTAAAAAATGAACATAGATGCGCCTATAGAGAAAAAAGGTCCAGACGAACCGGGACCAATGGCCCACGTGGCTGCCCTCTTGAGAGTGTTCTTGGTGAGAACATAGTTGACAAGGAGCGAACCAGGATTAATGGTATTATGAGGGCCGAACAATAAGACATTAAAGCATTTCAAATGAACTCTGAAAAAGTTGGAAGTTGGCATGGTATCATAATTTCACGCACATAGCATGTGCATGTACAAAACGGACAATGGTATCATACTCGTCTGTTACAAAGTTGGCATGGTATCATCATAATAGTTGCGGGAGAAAGTCTTCACTTTTTCTTCGCTTGTGTCATTTGCTTATTGCGCCGTAACCATGGACAATCTTCATCGTTTATCAGGATGCTGGGGTCAGCCTTGACTTTGAAGGGAGGAATTTTATGAAACTTTTCATAATCTTCAGACATGTCTGTCTTTCCCTCCACTCCGACGATGTCCATTTTTTCTGAAAGAACTATGTGGCGCTTTGGCTCATCGTATGATGTATTCGCTTCCTTATCTTTTCTTTTTCTCAGTCTGGTAGACATGTCCTTCACATAGACAACCTGTGCCACATCATTGGCTAGGACGAACGGTTCGTTAGTGTACCCAAGATTTTTCAGATCCACTGTTGTCATTACGTACTGTGGGTCTACCTGTACCCCGCCTCCTGACAGATTGACCCATTTGCACTTAAACAAAGGAACCTTAAAATCATGTCCGTAGTCAAGTTCCCGTATGTCCACTATGTAACCATAATACGTGTCCTTTCCCCTCTCGGTTGTTGCATCAAAGCGGACACCGCTGTTTTGGTTGGTGCTCTTTTTATATTGGTCAATCGTGTAAAATGTATTCCCATTTATCTCATATCCTTTCCAAATCGTAACAGTCGAAGATGGTCCCCTGGACAACAAGTACAGCTCATCACAAACAGTGTTTTCACCTCTGAGACGTGTTTCCAACCAACTGCTGAAAGTCCTGATGTGTTCACATGTAATCCAGTCGTTGCACTGCTCCGGGTGTTTGGAGCGCAGACTGTTCTTGTGTTCATCGACATACGGGGTCACCAAGGTAGAGTTCTGTAGGACTGTGTAGCGTGCTTGAGACCAAGAATATTCGTCCCTGCATATTATTGAGTCCCTTCCAAGCATGCCTTTTCCAGTCAGTCTCCCCTCATACCGCGATTTAGGGAGACCTATCTTCTTAAGGCCAGGAATGAAGTCAACACAAAACCCGATGACATCCTCTATTTGATGGCCCATGGAGATGCTTCCTTCTGGCCTAGCGTGGTTACAGACATATTTCTTTAGGACTCCCATGAACCTCTCAAAGGGGTACATATTGTGTAGAAATACGGGGCCCAGAATGACAATCTCGTCGACTAGGTGAACTAGGACGTGCGTCATGATATTGAAGAAGGATGGTGGGAACACCAGCTCGAAACTGACAAGACATTGCACCACATCACTCCTTAGCCTTGGTATGATTTTTAGATCGATCACCTTCTGAGAGATTGCATTGAGGAATGCACATAGCTTCACAATGGCTAATCGGACGTTTTCCGGTAGAAGCCCCCTCAATGCAACCGGAAGCAGTTGCGTCATAATCACGTGGCAGTCATGAGACTTTAGGTTCTGGAACTTTTTCTCTGGCATATTTATTATTCCCTTCATATTCAACGAGAAGCCAGTCGGGACCTTCATACTAAGCAGGCATTCAAAGAAGATTTCCTTCTCTTCTTTGGTAAGAGCATAGCTGGCAGGACCTTCATACTGCTTTGGAGGCATGCCGTCTTTTTCGTGCAAACGTTGCAGGTCCTCCCGTGCCTCAGCTGTATCTTTTGTCTTTCCATACACGCCCAAGAAGCCTAGAAGGTTCACGCAAAGGTTCTTCATCATGTGCATCACGTCAATTAAAGAGCGGACCTCTAGGTCTTTCCAGTAGGGTAGGTCCCAAAATATAGATTTCTTCTTCCACATGGGTGCGTGTCCCCCAGCGTCATTCGGAACAACTAGTGCGCCGGGACCCTTTGCAAAGATTACGTGTAAATCATTGACCATAGAAAGTACGTGATCACCTGTACGCATGGCGGGCTTCTTCCGGTGATCTGCCTCGCCTTTGAAATGCTTGCCTTTCTTTCGATATTGATGGTTGGTCGGAAGAAATCGACGATGGCCCAGGTACACATTCTTCCTGCAGCTTCCCAGGTATATACTTTTGGTGTCAAGTAAACAGTGCGTGCATGCGTGGTATCCCTTGTTTGTCTGTCCTGAAAGGTTACTGAGAGCGTGCCAATCATTGATGGTCACGAATAGCAACGCCTTTAGGTCAAATTCCTCCTGTTTGTGCTCATCCCACATACGTACACCGTTTCCATTCCACAGCTATAAAAGTTCTTCAACTAATGGCCTTAGGTACACATCAATGTCGTTGCCGGGTTGCTTAGGGCCTTGGATGAGAACTGTCATCATAATGAACTTTCGCTTCATGCACATCCAAGGAGGAAGGTTATACATACATAGAGTCACAGGCCAGGTGCTGTGATTGCTGCTCTGCTCCCTGAAAGGATTAATGCCATCCACGCTTAAAGCAAACCATACGTTCCTTGGGTCATATGCAAACTCAGCCCAGTACTTTCTCTCGATTTTTCTCCACTGCAACTCGTCGGCGGGTGCTCTCAACTTCCCGTCTTTCTTACGGTACTCATTGTGCCATCGCATCAACTTGGCATGCTCTCCGTTTCTGAACAGACGTTTCAACCGTGGTATTATAGGAGCAGAC
>NC_057810.1:569848786-569877743 GCF_018294505.1 Triticum aestivum
TGATCTTATACCGTAATGCACCGCATACCGGGCATGCGTTCAGATCCTTGTATGCACCGCGGTAGAGGATGCAGTCATTAGGGCATGCATGTATCTTCTGCACCTCCAATCCTAGAGGGCACACGACCTTCTTTGCTGCGTATGTACTGTCGGGCAATTCGTTATCCTTTGGAAGCTTCTTCTTCAATATTTTCAGTAGCTTCTCAAATCCTTTGTCTGGCACAACATTCTCTTCCTTCCACTGCATCAATTCCAGTACGGTACCGAGCTTTGTGTTGCCATCTTCGCAATTGGGGTACAACCCTTACGAACTTTAGCTTCTCCTTTTGACTTTCTTATTGCGTCCTTGCATCGACAATGACCCGATGGAGATCATCATCATCGGGCACATCGTCTGGTTCCTCTTGATCTTCAGCAGCTTCGCCCGTTGCAGCATCATCATGCACATCGTCTGGTTCCTCTTGATGTTCAGTAGCATCACCGTATTCAGGGGGCACATAGTTGTCATCGTACTCTTCTTCTTCGCCATCTTCCATCATAACCCCTATTTCTCCGTGCCTCGTCCAAACATTATAGTGTGGCATGAAACCCTTGTAAAGCAGGTGGGTGTGAAGGATTTTCTGGTCAGAGTAAGACTTTGTATTCCCACATATAGGGCATGGACAATACATAAAACCATTCTGCTTGTTTGCCTCAGCCACTTCGAGAAAATCATGCACGCCCTTAATGTACTCGGAGGTGCGTCTGTCATCGTACATCCATTGCCGGTTCATCTGCGTGCATTATATATATTTAAGTGTGTCAAAAATCATTACAGAACATCACGAATAGATAACTAAGTGACCAAATTAATAGAAGTTCATCATCACATTAAAACCAAAGTACATACATAGTTCTCATCTTCAAGCGAAAATCATTACAGAACAACATAAAGCTCTACAGAGCATCTAAATTAATTAAACCATACATTGAAACTATGTAAAAAAATTCAATGCGAAAACAAATGCGATCATAATCGCAACCAAGGTAACAACTGATCCAACGGCATAATGATACCAAGCCTCGGTATGAATGGCATATTTTATAATCTTTCTAATCTTCAAGCGCATTGCATCCATCTTGATCTTGTGATCATCGATGACATCCGCAACATGCAACTCCAATATCATCTTCTCCTCCTCAATTTTTCTTATTTTTTCCTTCAAGAAATTGTTTTCTTCTTCAACTAAATTTAACCTCTCGACAATAGGGTCGGTTGTAATTTCCGGTTCAACAACCTCCTAGATAAATAAAATCTATGTCACGTTGGTCGGCATAATTTTCATAAACAATAAATGAACCAATAGTTATGAAAAGATAATATATACCACATCCGAATCATAGACAGGACGAGGGCCGACGGGGGCGGATACCAAAACCATCGCACTATATAAGATGCAATAATAAAAGTAAGAAAATAATACAAGTATCTATCTAAACATACAAGTAAGAATATTTTTCCTTTCAGAAAGAAGATAAGAACAAGAGGCTCACCACGGTGGTGCCGGCGATGAGATCGGCGCGGGTGATCGACGGCGGTGAAGACGGGGACGGGGCGTGACGGACCGCTAAACCTAGACAAATATTGAGGAAAATGGAGCTTCGAGGTCGAGCTTGGAGAGGAGAAAGCTTAAGTAGTGTGGCTCGGGCATTCCATCGAACACCTTGTGTGCATAGGAGGTGAGCTAGAGCACCACCAAGCCCTCTCCCCCTCGGCGGCCAGAAAAAACAGAGCAATGTGCTCTGCTCTTACGCGAGGGGGTATATATAGGCACCTCATTGGTCCCGGTTGGTGGCATGAACCGGGACTAAAGGGCAGCCTTTGATCCCGGTTCAAAACACCAACCAGGACCAATGGTTGTGGGCCAGGAGCGAGGCCCATTGGTCTCGGTTCGTCCCACCAACCGGGACCAAAAGGTCCAGACAAACCGGGACCAATGGCCCACATGGCCCGGTCGGCCCCCGGGGCTCACGAACCGGGTCCAATGCCACCATTGGTCCCGGTTCTGGATTGAACCGGGACTAATGGGATGACCCGACCTGGACCAATGCCCCCTTTTCTACTATTGCCGTTTTCATAGCGTCATCAAATACGATCGATTAACGACGGCCCATTATGGTCAGCCCATGAATGGACGATTCCAACTCTAGCTCGTTTATGGCCACAATGCGGTCTGTTATTGGCCCATGTTTGGCCAACCGATTATACGGCCTATAGAAGGCCGATTGATGATACGACCCGTAGAAGGCCCATTGTGTCTATGACCCGTATAGGGCCCATTGTTTCTACAACCCGTAGAAGGCCCATTGTTTCTATGACCCATAGGAGGGAAATGGTAACTACAATAAATATGTAGCCCATGGTTATTATGGCCTAGTTTTAAAAAATAGGTTATTGCGGCCACTAGCAAACCGCGGAAAAAGAACTGCACTGACTACAAGCAAAGAAATAAACAAGACAATAAGAAAATAAATAAGCAATCAACTTACGCTAGGGTATCACGGCTATTACACATATTACATCCACTGGGCATCAAAGTTCACCACCAGTGCAAATATAGGGAACACAACAGCATATAAACACCGCAACAAAACAAGTCCAGAATTGAAACCACTTCAGAAGAGCTCAAGAAACAATATCTTGGGTACCCATAATGCTGGCAAGATGCTTAGCAAGATTATTAACTTTCTCTTGTTTGGCGCTTAAATCCTCCAGTACTTGTTGTTGCACTAGAAAGTATGCATCTGAATTCTGCAGGGACTTCCTCAGTCCTTCGGCTTCCTGTCGCATAACATATGATTTATGTATTTCAACTTGAAGTTGAGACTCAAGAAGCCGAGCTGATTCAGGCAACGAGTTCGAAGAGCTGGTGCCAACAGTAGTAGCCAGTAACTCGAACACTGCATCAAGACAGGACTTTGGGGTTGTCTTAGTGTCTTCAATATAGTTTTTATCAGCTTTCTTGGAGATCAACAGGGATGTCTCACTATCTTGAACCTTATATATATTACTTCCTTTACCATTGCATAACGGAGTACTCTTCTCCAATATTTTATCCGCGTTCTAAAAGAGAAACAAACAAACACATCACAGGTTTACAATGTAGTATATGAAACTCATTTTGGTAAACCAGTTCAGTAGTAAGGTGGACTGGATAACAGCATGAAACAAACATATATCTATGTAGTATGGTCACTGTATGGTCCATATCATTCTAGTTTATGTTGCCAAATCAAGATAGATACAGTTCGAATCATATCTATTTTAGACAAAGCAGCATAGATAGAATATAAGTGTGGGAAACTACACAACAATAACAACACTTGTAATGTGCATGGCATGAGAACATAACTGTTTATTCATTTGAAATTGAAATCAACATAGAGCAAGTTACAACAACAAACACGTTAAAGAAATAGGTTTAAAACATACCAGTTGCGCCATTGGAGTTTCAATTGCATCCTTCAAATTTGAAATTAGTTGGTATGAGTAAATACAGTGATGCAAGAGCAAAGTAGTATGAATCATAGCTATGGAACCTGACTTGAGAACAATTCTTCTTCTGCTTTAAGCATTGACTTGGGGTTCGGAGTGGTGGTCCTCGTGCTTTGGGCACTGCAGTTGCCTTACTAACTGCTCGTGTTTGGGTGCTCTGTGGTGGAGACGGTGCTGTGTCAACATGAACTGGGTTACTATCTGCTGGGGTTGGGGTTAGAAGGGGTGTAGCTAGTTCTCTGTCCAACTGGGTAGGGGTACAATCTGCGTGAGTCTGGGATATGTGTGGTGGGGCTGGTTCTTGGGCAAGTACAACCGTGGTTCTATCTGCATCGACAGGTAGCACGATCTTTTCTGAAGACCATGTTTTTACTCCCACAGATACTGCCATCACCCCGCCAATTGAAATAGCTGATAAACAAGAAAAGCAATTGAATGTACATACATTGTAAGATAGACAGGTGCAATGGATAGTAGGGAAGAAAACACGGCATGAAATAATTCACATTTATGTTGTCTAACCAAACAGAATAGCAGGACATAATTTCACATATATGATGGCTAATTAAACAGGATAGCATGACACAATTTCACATATATGATGGCTAACTAAACAAGATAGAATGACATACTTCGAAATATGATGACTATGTAAACATGATGAGATGATATAACTATACGATGTGTCTATTAAAGTGGTTGGCATGCCATAAATCACAAGCAAGCCGTCGATGGAAACATGGTGGCATGATATAATTCACGGATAGAATACAATAATTAAAAATATGATGACTATGTAAACATGATGAGATGATATAACTATATTATGTCTTTAGAAATTGGGTTGGTATGCCATAATTCAGATACATGCTGTCTATGTAAACATCATGGCATGATATAATTCAAATATATGATTTATATACTAAGGAAGTGAGCAGAGGGTATATGATGTGTCAACTAAGGAGATGGCATTCAATATTGTGTATATGATGTAAAAACTAAGCATTGCAATACAACATATGCATGATATGAGTAATATAACCCTGCCAAGTTTGAGCATACACCTCAGGGGATAATAGGACTAGTCATCTGCATCTGAATCCTCCTCTGAAGAGCTATCTGTAACCAGCAAGATATCTACTTCAGCAGGTAGCATTGTCTGCTCTGAAGACCTTGTTTTCACTCCAGATTTCTCCATCACCAATTCAAATGGCTGATGCACGGGAAGAGCAATTGAATATACAAACATTGTCGACAAAAGCAATGAGAAATACAAAAAAGGATGGCATGATATAATTCACATATATGACGCTTGGCTAAACAGCATGGCATGCATAATTCACATATATAATGCCTTGCAACAAGATAACATTGCATAATTCACATATATAATGTCTTGCAACAAGATGGCATTGCATAATTCATATATATGGTAATTAGACACTAAACAAGTGGCATTCACACAAAGCATGTCTAAACTAAGAAAATGACATAGCAATGCAAGATACCATACGCGCGATATGAGCAACATAACCCTGCCAAGTTAGAGCATGCACCTCGGGGGGGGGATAGGACTGGTCATCTGTCTCTGAATCCTCCTCCGAGGAGCTATCTGTAACTAGCAAAACATGCGCTTCGCCAGATAGCACAAGAAGAACTTGTTTCCACTCCAGATTTTTCCATGACCGTGCCGAATGCCTGATGCACAGGAAGAGTAATTGAATGTACTGAAATTGTTGGCAAATTTAACACGTAATAAAAAAATGATGGCATGATATAATTCACATATAAGATGACTGGCTAACCAGGGTGGCATTGCAAAATTCACATATATGATGCCTGGCTAAACAAGATGGCATTGCATGATTCACATATACGATAAAGAAACTAAACAGATAGCATTGACACAAAGCATGTCTAAACTAAGCAGATGACATCTTTGTTGTATACAGTAAGCAATGCAAGGCACCATATGCATGATATTACCAACATCAGCATGGCAAGTTAGAGCAAAGACCTCATGAGGTAAATAGGAGTGGTCTTCTCCTTCTGAATCCCCCTTAGAACAGTTATCTTCCTCTTGATTACGATCCGAAATGGGTGGAGGGGGGGCTGCCTTTGCGCCCACCATGGAGCGACGTCTGCATGGAATTTTATTGCCATGCAAGGCTCGTCTCTTTTGCTCTACATGATCAGTTCCATTGTGTACAATAACTGGCATGCATAGGAATAAAACATAGTGAGATTATGTAAGGAGTGCATGCACAAATCGAGAGTGATGGTAGCAAACTGTGGATAGACCCAAAACCAATGATAGCAGGCAGATAATAGCTTTAGTTAAAAAATACAGATAATGGCTCCTTTAATGTTTGTTTGCACCCAACATGAAACTCATAGTAGACACCTGAGATTAACTAGATAGTAGACATATAGTACTGATCGTTGCCCCAATATGTACCCCACAACCATTTAAAGACTCAAGTTTCAACATTAGTTTGGACCTGACTCGGAGTCTAATATTCTAACACGACGATATTGTAGCATGTCATCATATTAAGCGATGCATAACGTAAGAAGACACGAAAGAGTGTGACCTCTCTTGCGGACACGTGTAGTCCTCAAGGTCATCTGCTTAGTTGATGATGGTAATGCAGTTGTCGTGGCTGCCGGTGGCGGGGAAGAAGATATGAGGCGGCGAAAGACAGTCTGGAGAGCGGATCCCTGTTGTGGTAAACCCTTCCATCGTTGGAGCAGCTGAGCTGGGGTGGAACACAGCACCGTAGGAGCAAGACAAACCACACAAGATTTTCTTTGACACATATCTGTAACAGAAGTAAATGTGTAAGGGCTTGTTTGAATTTGAGGATTCTAACAATGCAGGGATAGGAAATAGACATGAATATGATAGGAATGCACGTGCAAAATAGAGAATTTAAAAACACATGATTTCTGCCAATCTAGGTGTTTGATTCACAAGAATTGGAAGATTACAGGATGCAAAGAAGCGTGGTGAGATTAAGTCAAACCACAAGTAAATGTACGGTTATAATGCTATTATGCTACTATCTCTTAGTCTTGTGCTTCATGAATAGGAATATGAAAAGGAGGACAAGTGGAAATTAGAATTCCTATGTTTTTCCTTTCAAGGAGACACTAAAGGAACAAATCCTACAGTTTTCCTTTGCTCCATTCCTTTGCACCAAATTCATGAAAAGTAGTACCATAGGAAACTTTCCAATTCCTATGTTTTTCATTCACTTTTCCTTTCAAGCACTGGCGATTCTAGTAGGCAGGCTTTGTCGGTGTCAAAACCGGCGGATCTCGGGTAGGGGGTCCCGAACTGTGCGTCTAAGTCTAATGGTAACAGGAGGCTGGGGACACAATGTTTACCCAGGTTCGGGCCCTCTTGATGGAGGTAATACCCTACTTCCTGCTTGATTGATCTTGATGATATGAGTATTAGTTGATCTACCACAAGATCAGAGAGGCTAAACCCTAGAAGCTAGCCTATGGTATGATTGTTGTTCTGTCCTACGGACTAAACCCTCCAGTTTATATAGACATCGGAGGGGGCTAGGGTTACATAGAGTCGGTTTACACAGGAGGAGATCTACATCCGAATCGCCAAGCTTGCCTTTCATGCCAAGGAGAGTCCCATTCGGACACAGGACAAAGTCTTCTATCTTTGTATCTTTATAGTCCAACAGTCCGGCCAAAGTATATAATCCGGCTGTCCGGATACCCCCTTATCCAGGACTCCCTCAGTAGCCCCTGAACCAGGCTTCAATGATGATGAGTCCGGCGCGTAGATTATCTTCGGCCTTACGAGGCGGGTTCCATCTCCAAATACTCCAAGATAAATTCCGAACACAAGGACTGTGTCCAGCTCTGCAAGATAAATTCCATATACCACCGTAGAGAGAATAATAATCCATGAATCTAATCTGCTGACAACTCTTCGAAAAGTGACATCATGCCACGATCTGGTTTTTATTCGAACCTTTTTTTACAACCTGCTTCCGCACATATTGCGAGGCAGTTTCTTTGGCACGTCTTGTCAAAGCAGAGATTGTGTCCCCTTAATGCGGGATCCTCTTTAATACGGGCGTGGGTAATCCAACCGTACCATCAATTACAGTAAGTGGGGAATGAGCAGGCTCTGTTAGGCAAGCGGGGAGGCATAAGTTTCATCGCCTTTATAAAGGGGAAAAAGCCTCCTCCTTTCTACCCACGCCTTCTTCTACTTCTGCTCGCCCCTTTCCTTTCGCCCGAGCCCTGGCGCCCAAGCATTCATCCTCCCCACCAACAAAGGTCCTCCGAAAATGTCCGGGTCCGGAGAAGGAGGCAAGTGGATGGCCTCTTCCGTCCAGGAGAAGGATATTAAAAAGTTGTGGGCGGCCGAATATCTGGCCAAGAAAATCGGCCATCGTCTTCCAACGGCGGGACAGATTGTCCCTACTCCGGAGCCCCATGAGAGACTCGTTTTCCTCCCCCATTTTGTCCGCGGGCTCGGGTTCCCCCTCCACCCTTTTGTTCGTGGCATCATGTATTACTACGGGATTGATTTTCAGGATCTATCCCCCAATTCTTTCCTCAACATCTCGACGTTTATTGTCTTGTGCGAGGCCTTTCTCCGTATCTCGCCGTACTTCGGGCTATGGCTCAAGATCTTCAACATGAAGCCCAAAGTGGTGAATGGCGAACATGCCGAGTGCGGAGGCGCCATGGTGAGCAGGATGCCCAAGGTCACATGGCCGACAGGTACTTTCAACGACTCCGTCAAGGAGTGGTAGCAACAGTGGTTCTATATCACCGAGCCGCGCGGCAAACAATGGGCCGCTGCTCCTGAGTTTCGATCTGGATCCCCTTTGCGGCTCACATCTTGGCCGAAGAAGGGCGTGAACTGGTCGTCGTCCGACAAACTATCAGTGATCCAGGCGCGCATCAAAGGTATGGAGGACAAGGCCATCAGGCTTGTTGACGTGGTCCAGGTGATGCTGGTCCGCCTGATCCTTCCTTGCCAGCACAGAGGCTGTGATTTGTGGGAGTATGACCCGACCGAGCACGAGACCCTGCGGGAGCTTTTCGGCTCCTCACACAAGGACATCTGGAAGGTGCTCTTTAAGTCCGGCAAACCATGGCCGGACTCTGCCGCAGACCGCGGGTACCAATTGTCCCACCCCGCCAGTCCGGTAAGTCGTCATGATATCTTGGCTATTCGCATGTTTCATTGATATGTCCTGAAGGAGATGTTTTTTAACGTGTCTTTTCACGATTGCCTCAGGGATGGACGAAGGTGGCGGAGCGGATTCATTGTCCGGCCCCGCTGCCGGAAGAACCGGCGGGACCACTTCTGACGAATATGCTGGTCCCAGTGCCTTACAAGGCACCGAAGAAAGAGGCCAACAAAAAGGCCAAGGAGACCAGGAGCGGTCTCCGTCATCGCAGTGCTTCGGACACGAAGTCCGAAGACTCCAGTGACCCTCCCTCCTCTGGAGAGAACAAGGAGGAGGAAGAGGACCAGGAGGAGGAAGAGGATGAGGAGGAAGAAGAGCCCGAGTCCCCTTCGAGGGGGAGGAAGAAAAGGACAACCTCCTCATCCTTAGAGGCAGATTCGCCTAAGAGGGGAAGAACATCCATCCCCGAGGCATCCACCACGGCTACGGACAGCAGCCCAGAGTGGGATCCCAGGGCCCAGCCCCTGGTAAAATCGGAAGTGCATGAAATCCAAACATATTCGTGCATCCAGACTTTACTAGAATGTAGTATTTTGATTTGCACCGTACTTTTTACAGTCCGGCGAGGTCTCCAGCCCAACATGCCACATCAGAGGACTCATTGAGTTCCGATGCCTTGGAGAGTGAGACATCTCCCAGGGCCCGTTCCCCAAAGCCTGGCTGTGACACCGAGGTGTCGTCCAAAAAGGACCTGAGCCAGGGGGGCGTACCTCGGGAGCCGAACGCGCGGGAGCGGCGGTTCCCATGAATGTCGACGGCGGGGGCGATCGTGGATCCGGCCCGCAGCCGGACACAATCCTAGAGGCCCTTAGGGCTCCGGGATCAGGCAAGCAGCCCCTCTTGACTGGAGGGGGCGATCCTACTCCGCCTGCGACCTCCGCCCAACCAAAGGTGTCAGGCGGCCTATCGACAGCACTGGAGAGTGCGTCCATCATTGATGAACACCGCGCCCTTATGGGCGTGGTGATAGAAAAGATTCAGGCCGCCGAGAGCGGACTAAATGAATCCCGCGTCAGCCTTATAAAAGGCTTGGAGGTATGTGTAGAAGACTGTCATAGTATAGATAGTAGCCCTTGATACACTGTTCGGAGAGGACAGGAACCGGACAGGGGATCAACTTCCCGTCCGCAGGAGACTTACCTAATGACATATATATTTTTTATGAATCATATGTCTGCAGCGACTGCCTCCTCTCATACTGCGGAAGTGTCCGGACTCAAGAAGAGTCTGGTGCGGGCCGAAGAGGAACTCGGCCGAGTGAAGAAGCAGCTGGAGGATAAACAAGTTATGTTTTGAAACTTTTAGTAAGTTTTAGCACAAGTAAGTAGTTGTGACTATCTTAAAGAATATATATCACGCACTTCAGGGGCAAATGCCGAAATTGAGGCGCTCAAGAAGGCTGTTGCCTTGGCCAAAAAGAAAGCGACCGCAGAGTAGGCTCTCCATGAGAAACACGAGGCGAGGGTCGTGGAAGCTGAACGAGAGCTTCAGGAGGCCGTAGGGAGAAGCAAGATCTTGGAGCAGAGTCTATCATTGAAAGAATCCGAACTCGCCCAAGCTCTCTGGACCGCGAATGAGGCTCGGGAGGAAGCCCAGGTTGCGCTGAAGGATATTCAGGAGGCGCGGAAGATTGCGGCTGGTAAGGTTTTTTTTTGTTCAAAGCGCCTTTCGCTTTCGTAGGAAAGATTCATGGTGACCCATTGAATCCTGATTTTTTCAGGGGCATTTGCGGATTTGCCGCGCAACATATCTGATGCTGCCCAATTCTGCAGAGCTGAGAAGAAGGAAACTGCGAAGAAGTGATACGTCTCCAACGTATCTATATTTTTTGATTGCTCCATGCTACTTTATCTACTGTTTTAGGCAATATTGGGCTTTATTATCCACTTTTATATTATTTTTGGGACTAGCCTATTAACCGGAGGCCCAGTCCAGATTTGCCCTTTTATGCCTATTTCAGTGTTTCGAGGAAAAGGAATATCAGACGCAGTCAAAACGGAACGAAATCAACTGGAGAAGTTATTTTTGGAAGGAAAGAAACCTAGGGAACTTGGAGTGCATGTCAGGGGAGATACGGGCTGCCCACAAGGGTGGGGGGCATGCCCACCCCCCTGGGCGCGCCCCCCTGCCTCGTGGGGCCCCTGTAGCTCCTCCGACGTACCCCCTGCACCCATATATACACTTGTACCCTAAAACTTCCAGAATAGAACCTAGATCGGGAGTTCCGCCGCCGCAAGCCTCTATAGCCACCAAAAACCAATCGGGACCCTGTTCCGGCAACCTGCCGGAGGGGGATCCCATCACCGGAGGCCATCTTCATCATCCCGGCGCTATCCATGACGAGGAGGGAGTAGTTCACCCTCGGGGCTGAGGGTATGTACCAGTAGCTATGTGTTTGATCTCTCTCTCGTGTTCTCTCTCGTGTTCTTCTATGGCACGATCTTGATGTATCCCGAGCTTTGCTATTGTAGTTGGATCTTATGATGTTTCTCCCCCTCTACTCTCTTGTGATGAATTGAGTTTCCCCTTTGAAGTTATCTTATCGGATTGAGTCTTTTATGAACACTTGATGTATGTCTCGCGTGGGATAATCATGGTGACAATGGGTTATTCTATTGATCCACTTGATGTATGTTTCGGTGATCAACTTGCGGGTTTCGTGACACTTGGGAACCTATGCATAGGGGTTGGCACACGTTCTTGACTCTCCGGTAGTAGCTTTGGGGCACTCTTTGAAGTACTTTTATGTTGGTTGGATGAATCTGAGATTGTGTGATGCATATCGTATAATCATGCCCATGGATACTTGAGGTGACAATGGAGTATCTAGGTGACATTAGGGTTTTGGTTGATTTGTATCTTAAGGTGTTATTCTAGTACGAACTCTTTTATAGATCGATCCGAAAGAATAACTTTGAGGTGGTTTCATACCCTACCATAATCTCTACGTTTGTTCTCCGCTATTAGTGGCTTTGGAGTGACTCTTTGTTGCATGTTGAGGGCTTTCTATATGATCTATCTATGTTATTATTGTTGAGAGAGCTTGCACTAGGGAAAGTATGAACCCTAGGCCTTGTTTCCTATCATTGCAATACCGTTTACGCTCACTTTTACCACTTGTTACCTTGCTGTTTTTATTATTTCAGATTACAAATACCTTTATCTACTATCTATTTTGCACTTGTATCACCATCTCTTCGCCGAACTAGTGCACCTATACAATTTACCATTGTATTGGTTGTGTTGGGGACACAAGAGACTCTTAGTTATTTGGTTGCAGGGTTGTTTGAGAGAGACCATCTTCATCCTACGCCTCCTACGGATTGATAAACCTTAGGTCATCCACTTGAGGGAAATTTGCTACTGTCCTACAAACCTATGCACTTGCAGGCCCAACAACGTCTACAAGAAGAAGGTTTTGTAGTAGACATCAAGAAGCTCTTCTGGTCGCAGTATTTGGCGCCGAATTATCCGATGCCATTTGTCGACCAGCTCAAACAGCTGATCGAACTGCATCAGGCGGCCGAACTAGCCATGAAGGATTTGGTTATCCGGCTGTGGCCCGCCAAGCCTATACCTAGCAGTTTCTTTGGGCTCGTGAAGCGGATTTTGAGGGCCTGCCCTCGGCTAGACGTCATTAAACGGTCGGTTTGCATAGAAGGGGCACGAAATTTACTATGATGAAAGCATGCCTCCTATCTATGATTATTATTGTGATGACACTTATGCTTTAAAGAATAATGATAACCATGAAACATGTCATCTTGATCTTAATTTTCAATCACATGATAGTTATTTTTTTGAGTTTCCTCCCACTACTATTCATGAAAAGAAATTTGCTTATGTTGAGAGTAGTAAATGTTCTATGCTAGTAGATCATGAAAAGAATGCTTTAGGTGCTGGTTATATTGTTGAATTCATTCATGATGCTACTGATCAAGTGTAAGTATAGCGGGGTTTTTACGCCCCAAACTACGGATGTCGTGTTCTCCACAGGGACTAGACGATGGTGACTATGCTCTGGCTAAAGGTAGGTGACAGAATTTAGATGATGAGAACAGAAAGTAAACCTAAACTATCAATGATTGTCACCAAACAAAATTGCGGATAAGCAACAAGGGAGAATCAGATTTTACTCAATGTCTTTTTGGTATTTTCATCACACTTGAGAATCTAAAACACTAACACAAAGGGGAATAATATGACAAGGACACATATATAACTGTCATACATGAACAAAGGGAAGAAACAATACTAAGACATATGAAGAATACTGTTTCATTAAACAAAGTATAACATGTCAAATATTTCTCAAAGTGACAAGATATCAACTAGTCAGCACAAAGGACATACTAATCAAGCATTTATATTGAACTTCAAAACTGAACCAAACAGTAGGATATTACACTTAACAAATCTGAATATTACATGTAATAAAACATCCCAATGAATATTACAAAGTACTGAACAATAAACTTCTCAAAGTTACAGAAATTTGAGAGAGAGAGAGAGAGAAAGAGAGAGAGAGAGAGAGAGAGAGAGAGAGAGAGCAGCAACAGGAGGTAGGTTCAGAGAAGAAGAGTAGCAGGGGAAGTAGAGAGAGATAGCAGCAGGGGGTTGGGAGCAGCAACGTTTGGGAGATGGAGCAACATCATGAGGTTGAGAGAAGAAGGATGCAGCGAGCAGCAGAGGGATAGGCGAAAGGGGCAGCAGTGGAGACTCGGGAGAAGAAGCAAGCAGAAGGGCGCAGGAGAAGGAGAAGGATCAGGAGCAGCAGTAGGGGGTGATGGAGAAGAGCAGCAAAGGCGTGGGTAAAGGAGAGAGGTCGAGGAGCAGTAGTAGCGCGGTGAAGGTGGAGATGCGGCGCTGGTGGCGGCGCTATTGGATGGTGCGTGAGGGTGCTGGGCGACGCAGCGACGCGAGGTGGTGATCGGTGCTGGTGGAGATGGTGGTGGCTTGCTGGGCTGATGGATGGAAGGCGCACCACCACGCCGGCCTAGCCATGGCGGCGGCCTGAGATGGAGAAGAAGGCAGGGGAAAGAGAGAGGTTTAGCCAGGCCCAAAGGGGATCAGTGGCAAGCGCTAGGGATTTGATCCCACGATCAGATTTGCCACTTTTTGATTTGGCCCTCCTGCTCCCTTCTTTCTTCGCAAGCACATCCCTTCCCTTCTCTAGTTTGGCCCTCGGTTTCTTCTTTCCTTCATGCTCAGGTCCCCCTTCTTTCTTTCCCGTCCTTGTCTTGTATTCTTCGGCCTCTTAGTCAGAATCTTGAGGTTTATAGTGCCTTTGCGCACTTTTCTACAGAAGAAACAAATGATGAGTAAATGATCTTTTTTTATGATTATCAAGCAATATTCAATCAATCATGGCAAGAATGGACGGATATATCACGATAGATGCTACATTTGAGTACCAAAATTATATATGTGAAATATACTTATCAAGTTCCCCCACACTTAAATCTTTACTTGTCCTCAAGTAAAGGCATATGACAAGAGCAAGATAGTGAATAGTGAGTTGACTAGAGAATGTCCAAGGGAAGTAGATCTCCAAACAATGCATGCTTTTGGACTTAGCTAGTGAAAATTAATGGTTAAGAGTGCTACAGAGCAATAGGACACTAGTAAGCATGACCATTTTAAACCTTTACAATGATAAAAGAGGATCAACACGTTTAAATGATGAATGTGCCAAAAGGTTCCTAAAGAGAGCATGATCCCGAGAACAAAGCTTGTGATCAGATCACTTATTACCAGGATCACAACATTGTGGTTGAACCACTTATTGAATTTGAAGGAAGCAAAGATATTATTTTATCAGTCTCACCAAAGGAACATACCACCGATCCCGAGAACATGGTATACACCTGGCTCAACCAAATATTAGTTTTTTTTGTTTGTCTCCCCAAAGGAACATACCACCGATCCCGAGAACATGGTATACACCTGGTTTGATAATTACATTTTTATTTATTTATTACTGTCCAAGCTACCAGATTTCACATGCCACCGATCCAGGGAACATGACATGCTACTTTAGGTAGACCAGACTTATATATTCATTATTACCTATCTTAAATGAACAACGCATAAGCACAAAAATAGGAATCATCACTTCTCCATGTCTGGTTCACATGCTACCGATCCAGGGAAGATAGCATGCTAATCCATAGTGGTTAGGTGATTGCTCTCAATGGGAACACACTTAGCACAAATTCAGCATCTAAACATGGTGATCTAGGTGTATCAAGGTAAAAGCAGAAAATGATCAAGTTTTCTAGTGTACTAGGGATTTGAGCACTCAAAACTAATAACTTCCACAAATTTCAGCAAAGCATGCATGGTGTAGATCACTAGTTTACAAGGCATTCAGAAATCAAGTTCACAAATTCACATCAAGCACAATGCCAAAGGTGAATTTCAGCTTGACAACAAGTAATAACTAGCTCAAGCAACCCAACTAGCAATTGAATTTAGCATGTATTTATGATATTCAGAATGGGTCATGAAACATCTCACCGGGCTTTGATCATGTAGCACTCGCTCGATCACCTCACCAGCTGCAGCTCTTCTCCCTTGCTTCCTCATGGATGCTCCAGCTTCACTCTTCCATATGTGTGCCCCATTGCTTCTCCTCATCGCCATGCTCTGACTCCACCAGGATCCCAAGGAATGTCACCTCGAACCTGGTCAGCATGTAGTAAACAGTGCAGTAGAAAAAGCCTGAAATAGGATTCACACAAAGAACTACAAGTGATACGGTCGATGCCCTCCAAGTCATCAATGGAATATCCAATTATATAAGCATACCTATAAAGCACATATTTAGGATGGCAGAAATCAGCATGGTCAATACTCACACGAGGATGACATTTATCATTAAGCTCAAGACTAGCATGAAAATGATGTGTTTCATTAAGCAGCACATGTTTAGGATGGCAGAAATCAGCATGGTCAATACTCACACGAGGATGACATTTATCATTAAGCTCAAGACTAGCATGAGAAAAGTAATTGTGATCATCACAAATGAGAGCAATGCCACCAATAGTGTATGTATCATCATATCCAAGTAAATGATTTTTCAAATCAATCTTAAGTGATGGCATCATGTAATGCAAGGTAGAAGCAAATAAATCATAAGGACTCATGTCATCAAGAGGATTGGGTAAACCTGACACATCGTGCTCATGTATGATAATAGGCCAATGAATCTCAGGTTCTTCATCTTCATCTACAGCAGCTTCTTGTACTTCTTCAGAAGTAGTAGATGATGAGTCTTCAACTTGATCACTTGGGAATTGCAGCTCTTGACCATCTTGTTCCTTGTCTTCTAGTTCATCTTCTTCAATCTGAGGTATCTCTTGCTCAAGGCACTAGCTATCTTGCTCAACGAAATGTGAAGGTGTTGGAACCTCACATGTATCCATGGATATCTCAGCCACACTCAACTCAAGTTGTGAAGAAATAGTGTTGCCAGCATTGACGTTCTTCTCAATCTTCCTTACTTCTTCCACTAGCTCTTTTCCACTCTTGATCTTCTTCATTTCCTCTAGAATAACCTTCCTAATAGGATCATCCTCGGCACTCCAAGTGAACTCGAGACTAAGCAATGTGAGTTTGTCTATATCATCAAAGTCATCTTGTGTGGGCACTTGTGTTGAAGGTGTTGGTTGACCAAATGGAGGACCATTTAACTCTATTGGCAACATCTCCTGGTGTTGAGGTATATGAGTAGAAGGTGAATAAAATTGTTGTGGTGCATAGTTGTTGCTCTCCTCTTCATACCTAAATCCCTGCATTGGATAACTAGAGGCAAACGATGAGATCTCAGGGTTGTTGCTCCTATATGACATATTCGGGTTTTCAGGCCACCCATATGAGTAATTGTTTTGGTATGAGCTATGCTCTTGAGCGAAGCTCATGCCAAAACAACCTGGAGTGTGAGAGTAGCCATGCTGACATTCAGCGGGCAAATGGCCCTGAAATCCACAAATATGGCAAGTAGGAGCAACATAAGGATGGCCTCTGGAATAAGGATCGTAAGAACTAGGCCTATCCTCAAAAACTACTTCTCGCTGCCGAGCTAAATCATCTAATCGATGGGAAATCTTACCTATCAGTTCTTGAATACTTTCCGTGCTGTTTGTAGTGTTGCTCGCACAAGCATGATGATCTGAATAGAATGCCATTTCTGAGAGGATAATCCAACCTACAAAATGGAAAAGAAGACAAAAAGATACTAACTAGAATAGGGATTAGTGGCTAGAGATATATCACAAATATATGGCACAAGATGAAAACAAGAAAAACCTAGTCTATAGCCTAGCACAATCGCTCGACACTAGTCCCCGACAACGGCGCCAAAATGATCAAGTGTAAGTATAGCGGGGGTTTTACGCCCCAAACTATGGATGTCGTGTTCTCCATAGGGACTAGACGACGGTGACTATGCTTTGGCTAAAGGTAGGTGACAGAATTTAGATGATGAGAACAGAAAGTAAACCTAAACTATCAATGATTGTCACCAAACAAAATTGCCGATAAGCAACAAGGGAGAATCAGATTTTACTCAATGTCTTTTTGGTATTTTCATCACACTTGATAATCTAAAACACTAACACAAAGGGGAATAATATGACAAGGACACATATATAACTATCATACATGAACAAAGGGAAGAAACAATACTAAGACATATGAAGAATACTGTTTCACTAAACAAAGTATAACATGTCAAATATTTCTCAAAGTGACAAGATATCAACTAGCCAGCACAAATGACATACTAATCAAGCATTTATATTGAACTTCGAAACTGAACCAAACAGTAGGATATTACACTTAACAAATCTGAATATTACATGTAATAAAACATCTCAATGCTGAATATTACAAAGTACTGAACAAAAAACTTCTCAAAGTTACAGAAATTTGAGAGAGAGAGAGAGAGAGCAGCAGCAGCAGTAGGTAGGTTCAGAGAAGAAGAGTAGCAGGGGAAGTAGAGAGAGATAGCAGTAGGGGGTTGGGAGCAGCAGCATTTGGGAGATGGAGCAGCATCATGAGGTTGAGAGAAGAAGGATGCAGCGAGCAGCAGAGGGATAGGCGAAAGGGGCAGAAGTGGAGACTCGGGAGAAGAAGCAAGCAGAAGGGCGCATGAGAAGGAGAAGGATCAGGAGCAGCAATAGGGGGTGATGGAGAAGAGCAGCAGAGGCGTGGGGAAAGAAGAGAGGTGGTGGAGCAGTAGTAGCGCGGTGAAGGTGGAGATGCGGCGCTGATGGCGGCGCTGTTGGATGGTGCGTGAGGGTGCTGGGCGACGCAGCGACGCGAGGTGGTGAGCGGTGCTGGTGGAGATGGTGGTGGCTTGCGGGGCTTATGGATGGAAGGCGCACCACCATGCTGGTCTGGCCGTGGCGGCGGCCTGAGATGGAGAAGAAGGCGGGGGAAAGAGAGAGGTGTAGCCAGGCCCAAAGGGGATCGGTGGCAAGCGCTAGGGATTTGATCCCACGATCAGATTTGCCACTTTTTGATTTGGCCCTCCTGCTCCCTTCTTTCTTCGCAAGCACATCCCTTCCCTTCTCTAGTTTGGCCCTCGGTTTCTTCTTTCCTTCATGCTCAGGTCCCCCTTCTTTCTTTCCCGTCCTTGTCTTGTATTCTTCGGCCTCTTCATCAGAATCTTGAGGTTTATAGTGCCTTTGCGCACTTTTCTGCAGAAGAAACAAATGACGAGTAAATGATCTTTTTTTATGATTATCAAGCAATATTCAATCAATCATGGCAAGAATGGACGGATATATCACGATAGATGCTACATTTGAGTACCAAAGTTATATATGTGAAATATACTTATCAGCTACTGAAAATTATTATGAGAGAGGAACATATGCTTGTAGGAATTGCAATAATGTCAAGTTTCCTCTCTATGTGCTTAAATTCTTGAAGCTATGCTTGTGTTACCTTCCTATGCTAGTTGATTATTGTTCCCATAAGTTGTTTGCTCACAAAATCCCTATGCATAGGAAGTGGGTTAGGCTTAAATGTGCTAGTCATATGCTTCATGATTCTCCCGTTATGTTTCAATCCTTATCTTTTATGTGAGCATCATTGTCATCATCATGCCTAGCTAGAAAGGCATTAAAGAAAAGAGCTTGTTGGGAGACAACCCAATATTTATCTTTACTGTTTTTGTGTGTCCACATGATTATTCTACTGTAGTAAGCATGTTTTATAACTTTTGTTTCAATAAAGTGCCAAGTAGAACCTTTGGGAAGACTTGGGTGAAGTTTATATGATCTTGCTGTGAAAAACAGAAACTTTTGCACTCACGAGAATGGCTGCCATTTTTTACTGGAGAGTGATTTTAGGTTGATTCTTTTTGAAGATGATTAATAGACAAATTTCTCAGGTCCAGAAATTTATTTCATAATTTTTGGGGTTCCATAATTACACGTTTTATACTGATTACTACAGACTGTTCTGTTTTTGACAGATTCTGCTTTTATTGTGTTGTTTGCTTATTTTGATGCATCTATGGCTAGTATTAAGTGGTATGAACCATAGAGAAGTTGAAGTACAGTAAAATTACACCAATATGAATTTAGAATGAGTTCATTACAGTACCTAAGTGGTGGTTTTATTTTCTTATACTAACGGAGCTTACGAGTTTTGTTTTGAGTTTTGTGTGGTTGAAGTTTTCAAGTTTTGGGTAAAGATTCGATGGACTATGGAATAAGGAGTGGAAAGAGACTAATATTGGGGATGCCCAAGGCACCCCAAGGTAAAATTCAAGGACAACTAAGCAACTAAGCTTGGGGATGCCCCGGAAGGCATCCCCTCTTTCGTCTTCGTTCATCGGTAACTTTACTTGGAGCTATATTTTTATTCGTCACATGATATGTGTTTTGCTTGGAGTGTCATTTTATCTTGTTAGTTTTTGCTTGATGTTAGTTAGAATAATGTTTTGCATCTTTAGTTTCAATAAAAAAGTCAAGGATAGCCTTTGCCATGCTTATTTTGCTTGTTTGCATGTTGCTGTTTGAAAACAGAAAGTTTACTGCTGTTGCAAAAATTCCCTAGAAAAATAAGAGAATGTTATAACGTTGAATATTTTTGCATATTAAGCTCTGATAAATTTATTACAGTGGGAATTTTAGTTCATAATTTTTGGGGTCAGGGAAGTATTGATACTCTTGCATTCTTTACAGACTGTACTGTTTTGACAGATTGCTGTTATGGTTGCATTGTTTGCATATGTTTGCTTGTTTAATGATTCTATTTGATGATAGGAGTATTAAATATACAGAGACATTTAGTATGCAATGTTGAATAATAATGTTAGTGATTTGTTACAGTAGAAGATGATAAGATTTTGCATTGGTTTATATTAACCTATCTCACGAGTTCTTGTTGAGTTTGTTGTGAATGAAGCTCTTGATAAAAAGAAGAGAAACCATGATATGAGAGGAATTAAGGAGACACAAAAAGTTCAAGCTTGGGGATGCCCAAGGCACCCCAAGATAATATTTCAAGAAGTCTCAAGCATCTAAGCTTGGGGATGCCCCGGTAGGCATCCCACCTTTCTTCTTCAACAACTATCGGTTAGTATCGGTTGAGCCTAAGTTTTTGCTTCTTCACATGAGTTGTGCTATCCTTGCATTGTAGTTTTCTTTAGCTTTGCTTGCTGTTTGAATAAGTATCAAGATCTGAAATTCTTTATTGAGAGAGAGCCATACATGAATTGGAATTTGCTAGAATACTCTATGTGCTTCACTTATATCTTTTGAGCGTGATAATTTTTGCTCTAGTGCTTCACTTATATATTTTAGAGCATGGTGGTAGTTTTATTTTAAAGAAACTATTGATCTCTCATGCTTCACTTAGATTATTTTGAGAGTCGTTAATAGCAGTAAATTGCTTAATGTTAATATACTTGGTATTCAAGATATGTGAAACTTTCTTTTGAGTGAATTGAATACTAAGATAAGTTTGATGCTTGATAATTGTTTTGAGATATGGAGGTGATAATATCAAATTCGTGCTAGTTGGGTGATTATGAATTTGAGAAATGCTTGTGTTGAAGTCTGCAAGTCCCGTAGCATGCACGTATGGTTAAAGTTGTGTAACAAATTTGAAACATGAAGTGTACCTGGCTTGTGCATCCTTATGAGTGGCGGTCGGGGACGAGCGATGGTCTTTTCCTACCAATCTATCCCCCTAGGAGCATGTGCGTAGTACTTGATTTTTAATGACTTCTAAATTTTTGCAATAAGTATATGAGTTCTTTTGACTAATGTTGAGTCCATGGATTATACGCACTCTACCCTTTCTGCCATTGCTAGCCTCTTCGGTACCGTGCATTGCCCTTTCTCACCTTGAGAGTTGGTGCAGACTTCGCCGGTGCATCCAAACCCCGTGATACGATACGCTCTATCACCCACAAACCTCCTTATATCTTCCTCAAAACAGCCACCATACCTACCTATTATGGCATTTCCATAGCCATTCCGAGATATATTGCCATGCAACTTTCCACCGTTCCGTTCATCATTATTATGACATACATTACTTTTGTCATATTGCCATTGCATGATCATGTAGTTGACATCGTATGTGGCAAAGCCACCATGCATTATTTTTCATACATGTCACTCTTGATTCATTGCACCATCCCGGTACACCGCCGGAGGCATTCATATAGAGTCATACCTTGTTCTAGTTTTGAGTTGTAATCCTCATGTTGTAATTAATAGAAGTGTGATGATCATCATTATTAGAGCATTACCCAAAAAAGGCCAAAATAAAAAAAGGGGAAGGCCCAAAAAAAAGAAAGGAAAAGGGCAATGCTACTATCTCTTTTTCCACACTTGTGCTTCAAAGTAGCACCATGTTCTTCATGTAGTGAGTCTCATATATTGTGCTTCAAAGTAGCACCTTGTTCTTCATGTAGTGAGTCTCATAAGTTGTCCTTTTTATACTAGTGGGAATTTTTCATTATAGAACTTGGCTTGTATATTCCTACGATGGGCTTCCTCAAATGCCCTAGGTCTTCGTGAGCAAGCAAGTTGGATGCACACCCACTAGTTTTCTTTTGTTGAGAATTCATAGCTCTAGTGCATCCGTTGCATGGCAATACCTACTCCTCATGTTGACATCAATTGATGGGCATCTCCATAGCCCATTGATTAGCCTCGTCAACGTGAGACTTTCTCTTTTTTTGTCTTCCCCACACAATCCCCATCATCATATTCTATTCCGCCCATAGTGCTATATCCATGGCTCACGCTCATGTATTGCGTGAAAGTTGAAAAAATTTGAGATTATTTAAGTATGAAACAATTGCTTGGCTTGTCATCGGGGGTATAGAAGTTGGGAACATCTTTGTGTGACGAAAATGAAGCATAGCCTAACTATATGATTTTGTAGGGATAAACTTTCTTTTACCATGTTATTTTGAGAAGACATGATTGCCATGATTAGTATGCTTGAAGTATTATTATTTTTGTGTCAATATGAACTTTTGTCTTGAACCTTTCGGATCTGAATATTCATGCCACAATTAAGGAGATTTACATTGAAATTAAGCGAAAGTATCACTCCGCATCAATAATTCTTTTTTATCATTTACCTACTCGAGGACGAGCAGGAATTAAGCTTGGGGATGCTTGATACGTCTCCAACGTATCTATAATTTTTGATTGCTCCATGCTACTTTATCTACTGTTTTAGGCAATACTGGGCTTTATTATCCACTTTTATATTATTTTTGGGACTAATCTATTAACCGGAGGCCCAACCCAGATTTGCTGTTTTATGCCTATTTCAGTGTTTCGAGGAAAAGGAATATCAGACGGAGTCAAAACGGAACGAAATCAACAGGAGAAGTTATTTTTGGAAGGAAAGCAACCCAGGGAACTTGGAGTGCACGTCAGGGGAGATACAGGCTGCCCACGAGGGTGGGGGGCGCGCCCACCCCCCCTGGGCGCGCCCCCTGCCTCATGGGGCCCCCATAGCTCCTCCAACGTACCCCCTGCACCCATATATACTCTTGTACCCTAAAACTTCCAGAACAGAACCTAGATCGGAAGTTCTGCCGCCGCAAGCCTCTATAGCCACCAAAAGCCAATCGGGACCCTGTTCCGGCAACCTGCCGGAGGGGGATCCCATCACCGGGGGCCATCTTCATCATCCCGGCGCTATCCATGACGAGGAGGGAGTAGTTCACCCTCGGGGCTGAGGGTATGTACCAGTAGCTATGTGTTTGATCTCTCTCTCTCGTGTTCTCTCTCGTGTTCTTCTATGGCACGATCTTGATGTATCCCGAGCTTTGCTATTGTAGTTGGATCTTATGATGTTTCTCCCCCTCTACTCTCTTGTGATGAATTGAGTTTCCCCTTTGAAGTTATCTTATCGGATTGAGTCTTTTATGAACACTTGATGTATGTCTTGCGTGGGATAACCGTGGTGACAACGGGTTATTCTATTGATCCACTTGATGTATGTTTTGGTGATCAACTTGCGGGTTTCGTGACACTTGGGAACCTATGCATAGGGGTTGGCACACGTTCTTGACTCTCCGGTAGTAGCTTTGGGGCACTCTTTGAAGTACTTTTATGTTGGTTGGATGAATCTGAGATTGTGTGATGCATATCGTATAATCATGCCCACGGATACTTGAGGTGACAATGGAGTATCTAGGTGACATTAGGGTTTTGGTTGATTTGTATCTTAAGGTGTTATTCTAGTACGAACTCTTTTATAGATCGGTTCGAAAGAATAACTTTGAGGTGGTTTCGTACCCTACCATAATCTCTATGTTTGTTCTCCGCTATTAGTGGCTTTGGAGTGACTCTTTGTTGCATGTTGAGGGCTTGTTATATGATCTATCTATGTTATTATTTTTGAGAGAGCTTGTACTAGTGAAAGTATGAACCCTACGCCTTGTTTCCTATCATTGCAATACCGTTTACGCTCACTTTTACCACTTGTTACCTTGCTGTTTTTATTATTTCAGATTACAAATACCTTTATCTACTATCTATTTTGCACTTGTATCACCATCTCTTCGCCGAACTAGTGCACCTATACAATTTACCATTGTATTTGGTGTGTTGGGGACACAAGAGACTCTTAGTTATTTGGTTGCAGGGTTGTTTGAGAGAGACCATCTTCATCCCACGCCTCCTATGGATTGATAAACCTTAGGTCATCCACTTGAGGGAAATTTGCTACTGTCCTACAAACCTGTGCACTTGCAGGCCCAACAACATCTACAAGAAGAAGGTTGTGTAGTAGACATCAAGAAGCTCTTCTGGTCGCAGTATTTGGCGCCGAATTATCCGGTGCCATTTATTGACCAGCTCAAATAGCTGATCGAACTGCATCAGGCGGCCGAACTAGCCATGAAGGATTTGGTTATCCGGCTGTGGCCCGCTAGCCTATACCTAGCAGTTTCTTTGGGCTCGTGAAGCGGATTTTGAGGGCCTGCCCTCGGCTAGACATCATTAAGCGGTCGGTTTGCATAGAAGGGGCACGAATGGCATTTGCCCGTGCAAAAGTGCACTAGGGAAAGCTTGATGCCGAGAAGCTGATGACCAAGGGGCCGCCAAAGGGGAAGGAGCACCGCAAGCCCGAATTATATTATGATGGTGTCCTGAAAGGGGCCCGCCTTGTGGCTGAGCAATGTATGAAAGACATTATTTTTTCCTGAAAGAAGTTGTGCTATCCTTTGTAAGGCAAAACAGAGTCACTTATATGTAGGTGCTTGTTATGTGTAAATTTTATTCCTGCCCGGCTGTTTTAATATGTTAGTCTTGAGAGTTGGCTAGTCGTCGGCTTCTGCCCCCATGTAGGAACTACGGGGGTGTTCGGGATACACCTGAACACTCTTTATCCCATTCTTGGTTCCATGAAGGAGGTGTTCAGCACAGCGAACTAGGCAATCAGACTATAGGGCTTTATTACTCTCACTTAGCCATAGGAATTCGAGTATGGGAGGCGCAGCCCCTGGTGTTTGGAAGACCGCACGGGGGGCTCTAATAGCGCCTAATTGGTGGACCGATCCTTCGCACGCTGCATTTTATTATGGCATTATGCGGAATAAATCCTCAAAGATATTACAACCTCTCGAACAGCTGACCAGCTCTCACCTTATAATGATACTCGGTTTTCGGCTTTCTCTACTGAGGTGTTCGTCCGGCAGAACTAGGACACAATTGCAGTAGTTCTCCTAGCGCTACCTTAGCCAATATTGCGGAACGTAAGGTACCAAAACATGGGAGCCGGGCAAACCCAACCAATAACCCAAGACATGATTCGGAGCTGATGCATATAATGCTATAAGTTCCGGGTGCCGAACGGCCGAGAAGGTGTTCGGACTTGAATCGCCGTAGTACGGGTGCACGAAAGCCCCTGGCATTCAAAGGCATAAGACGATGTTCGGATGCCGTTATGAAAAATGTCGTTTGAGAAATAATAGCAGATAAGCGTCAAATGACTCTACATGCTGTATTTAAGTAATACGTCTATGCGTATGAGTACGGTTCATGTTATAAAAGAGAGGCATGACGGCCGAACCTGTTGGGGCCGGGCGGTGGTTGGCTTTGCGCGAGTCTGGAGGAATATTCAGATTGTATTTAGGTGGGGTGGAGATTCCCCCTGTGTGCGTACGAGCTGATTCCAAGTCATCGGTCCAGTTATGCGCGAGGGCGAACCTGCAAATAATGCTTAAGAGGCGTGTGTGAGCAGTGGCTGAGCCGTGGATGTGATCCGTCCGGCTTATGCTGAAGGATCTGTATGAGCTATGATTAGGTTGGGGTATCATGAAGTAGTTCGGACTCCCTTGTCAGTGTCCGGGAGTTCGGCTGTCGAATCTAAGTTCGATTGAAAAAACCATCACTCACTGCTTCAGTGAATAAAGTAGCTGACTACTCTTCGGCGCCGAGGCGAAGGTCGGTCTTGACCGCAATTGTGTCTTCATCACGTGGGTCTTGGGTGATAGTGCATCGAGTCGTAGTGTATCCTGGCGGTGCTGAATAGCTACTGCCTAGAGGTGTAAGACCGAAAGTTGGTATGGCATTTTTGGGCTATCCGAAGACCATCTCTGGGGTGGCGGGGCCTAGGTGGCCTTCACGCCTATTTGTGATATTCTAAAATGAGTTTTTTGGTGGGTCTGATCCTCGAGTGATTGGTCCCTAGACTTGATAATCCGGGCTTCTTGCCCTAGGACGTCTTCATGATCCGTCCGGCGCCGGCCTGCCGATTTGTTTAAAGACCCAGCATTCTCTATTGGTATGATTCGCTGCCGCTCCTTGGGTACCATGAATTTGACATGGGTGGTCAAGTATGCGGTTCAATCTGGAGGGGCCCGAATTATGATGTTGAAGTATCTTCTCCCGCTCAACGGGTTGAGGATTACAGACTCCTGTGTTGATCGCCGTTTCCTGGGCGCCATTTTTTGCATTGGGACACTTATATTTGTTGCGCAAAGGTTTGTAGACTCTGTTTTTGTCCGCTGATGCGTCCGGGGTGCTTGCTATGTTGCTGTTTGGTATGTAATGCTGGTCCTGTGCGCAGCCCCTTGCCGTAGTGTGCTATCGGCGGGGTGTAGGCCTGCATTTGATTTGTAGTTCCGCCTCCTCGAATTGAGGTAGTAGCATGCGCTTTGGGTAGTATTTTGTTCGGCGCTTGGGTCCGTAATCTTTGGCTGCCCGGGCCTTAGTCCGTCTGTCTGTGGGCAGATTCTTATCAGCTTGAGGCTGCTGATGTTTCTTTTTCAGGCTTCTTGCAGTAGCTATAAGCCGGTGCTTGAAGCGCTCCTACTTTATGGGATCCTCTGGTACGACGAATTTGTCGTCACCGAGGCTCACCTCGTCTTCAGAGGGAGGCATATAGTTATCTTCCTCCAAGTATCCGTCCGTCGCCTGTTCGCCTGGCTAACCTGCCCGTGTTCTTGTTCGGCTTGCTCAAAGGTGGGTTGATCAGGATCGTATTCCTCTTCGGTAGCATTTGGATTTTCTTCTCTAGTGTCGGTGTTGTTGTGGTGGGGCTTGGAGCGGCGCTGATGACGCTTATGTTTTGATTTTTTTCCCCCTGAGGGGTTATCTCCCATTGCCTCATTGCCGTTGGTTTCCTTGGGTGTATCCACCATATATATATCATATGAAGAGGTGGCAGTCCAGCGCCCTGTGGGCGGTGGTTCCTGCTCTTCTCCCGCATCGTCGTCTACACCGTCGATGTCTTCGGAATCGAAGTCAAGCACGTCGGTCAAGTCATCGACCGTGGCTATTAGGTGGGTGGTGGGTGGGTAACAAATTTCTTCGTCGCCAGCTTCCCACTCGAGCCGGACATAGTTCGGCCACGAGTCTCCTGACAGAGAGAAAGACTTTAATGAATCTAGCACGTCTCCGAAGGGTGAGTGCTGAAAGATATCCGCAGCGGTGAATTCCATGATTGGAGCCCACTTAGATTCGATGGGCACGGATGCGCGCGGTCCAGAATGCATGACCGGAGATGAGTCCGAGGGCCCGGAGACACCGATCCCTTTAGGAGAGGAGTCCGTATTCGGCTCCAACGCCGAGGAGTGTGCGGCCTCCGGGGCGGGGTCCATCCGTCCGTCCTCGGAAGGCACGACCTGCTCTGGAACGAAGTCCGGAGTTGTAGCAGGTGCGATGTTCCGAATACTGTCCGACTGCAGATCTAGGTCATGCACGTCATGATTGTTCGGCGCTCCTGACACGGGCTCGAATTCGTCGAAGATCAAGTCACCGTGGATGTCGGCAGTGTAGCTATCGATCTGATCCAGATGGTCAAGCGAGTTGGCCTGCAGTGCGAAGCCGCCGAACACGAAGATCTGTCCGCCGAACACGAGTTGGCCCTCTCGATGGAGGTAATACCCTACTTCCTGCTTGATTGATCTTGATGATATGAGTATTACAAGAGTTGATCTACCATGAGATCAGAGAGGCTAAACCCTAGAAGATAGCCTATGGTATGATTGTTATTCTATCCTACGGACTAAACCCTCCGGTTTATATAGACACCGGAGGGGGCTAGGGTTACACAGAGTCGGTTTACAGAGGAGGAGATCTACATCCGAATCGCCAAGCTCGCCTTCCACGCCAAGGAGAGTCCCATCCAGACACGGGACGAAGTCTTCTATCTTTGTATCTTCATAGTCCAACAGTCCGGCCAAAGTATATAGTCCGGCTGTCCGGATACCCCCTTATCCAGGACTCCCTCAGGCTTGAGCAAGGAAAATCCTACACTAAAAAATGTTTTTGTGCTACTTCTATTACTTTGGACCTAGGCCACTGCCCTACTAGCTCAACTCCCAAGCCCATCGACAAATGCATAGCTCAAACGCGCAGAGATAAATAATGATGGTGTTCAAGAGAGTCCATCACGGATAGCTAAGTTGCATGGTACCTCACTGCTTGTCATATAGTAGGATAAAATAATCGTATTTCATGTTACTACGTGTGCTCAGTGGACAATATATATAACATGTAGAGTAAAAAAGAGATGCAACAAGTGTACAACCTCTTTGGCGAAGCCATGTTGATCTCAGCGTGATTGGGTTGGCCGGTGAGGATGCTCTGACTGACTTGGCTGTCGGAGGAGGGGAAGAAGATCTTAGGCTTCTGGAGATGGAGCCCGAGGTACTGCTCCGCTGTGATGGAGGGTTTCATCGTTGGAGCAGCTCCGGTAAGTTGTATGACACCAAGGCTGAAGCAGGACAAGAGAGACAACGTTAACCTGAGTGGAATTCTAATAGCATCTCCAATAGATGACGTAAAATACATAACCACAAAGTGCTAGATGTAAAATACATCAGCCGCTCATCTCTGAACGTAACTGTCAAAACTGAACTTAACTGTCGAAACTGAATTTTACTGTCGAAACTAAACACACTAGAGGTGAGGCTACATGTCAGTCGACTGACTTTTTCATCTCTGGTCAGTCGATTTTGCAGCCGTTGGATACGAAATCAAAGGCCTGCAGTTCATCTTCAACCTCCACCCCCCTGAGCCACCAGCCAAACAGCCGCCCCCCGCTGCCCGCGGCCGGCGGTGCGCCGCCCCGCCCGCCCCGAAAACACTCCCCACCGCCGGTCCGCCGCCGCCCCGGCCATCCCTCTAGGTCCCCCCATGCCGAGATTTTTCTTCGACGATCCCCACGCCACCGCCCC